>NC_057942.1:22346637-22387567 GCF_018555375.3 Anguilla rostrata | reverse complement strand
GCAATTCAGAGTTTAATCTGTTACCTTAGATACGAACTCATAGACACAGGATAGCCTACTACGTGTTAGCCGACCCAAATTTCTGGAGTTAGACCGACCTGAAGCTGCTGCACACGTGCTGTTGACGGCGTTGTTGTACTTTTTAGTAAAGTCTGGCTTGTTCGAAAATTCGTTTATTCAGTAGCTGAGAGCATAAGCTTTCTAACCAGGTATAACAGCACGTCTATTTTTGTTTTTTTAATATCGTTTTTTTAGGTCAACCGAAAGCTATGTCATCATTCATAGAACGTATTCCTCT
Organism: Anguilla rostrata; assembly: GCF_018555375.3. Classification (NCBI taxonomy): domain Eukaryota; kingdom Metazoa; phylum Chordata; class Actinopteri; order Anguilliformes; family Anguillidae; genus Anguilla; species Anguilla rostrata. Next base: position 22,387,269 of record NC_057942.1, on the reverse strand, counting down.
TTGTTAGCACTAGCATGCAATACGCAAAGTCTGGCTTGTTTGAAAATTCGTTTATTCAGTAGCTGAGAGCATAAGCTTTCTAACCAGGTATAACAGCACGTCTATTTTTGTTTTTTTAATATCGTTTTTTTAGGTCAACCGAAGCTATGTCATCATGTCATAGAACGTATTCGCTCTTTGTTAGCACTAGCATGCAAATCGCAAAGTCTGGCTTGTTTGAAAATTTGTTTATTCAGTAGCTGAGAGCATAAGCTTTCTAACCAGGTATAACAGCACGTCGTTTTTGGTTTTTTAATATCGTTTTTTAGGTCAACCGAAAGTGCTCTCATTATCGCATTAAAGCCATGACTGTTTGTTAGCACTAGCATTCTAAGACGCTGCATGTGACGAAACGTCGTCAACGAATTTGCGTAATATCTCGTGAAATACTATTATTATTGAGGACTTCTGGGTATGCCTAAGCCATATGTTTGTTGATATACCAGCTGACAGCGTTTTCATTTGTAATTTTTCATTTTGAATATCGTTCTTTCACTTCCGCAATCAGCTATTTCCTATCCTGGCTGCTGAGACCGTAGAGCTGACCGCATCACGTGTGCAAAGCCGACCAATGCTGTAACTTCACCGTTCGCATATGAATGACGTCACCTTCCCCATTCATCTCTATGGGGAAAAATTGGGCATAAAAATTAATATTTCTCAAAAACCGTGCAGCGAAACTTTCCACAAAGTAATAGCACACGATTCCCAAAGAAGCCGGTCATTTTGACATATGGCACGTGTATGTGGTGTGAAAACTCTGGGAGGAGTAGCGGTCCAAAAAATGGGTGGAATAATAATAATAATAAATATGTGCGATAATAATAGTGTAGTTGCCTGAGGCAACCACACTAACTAGACAATTCCTGCAGAAATTGTGAAGTGTGGTTGCCGCCAATGCAAAGTCGACTTTCTACTGAACAGAGTGAACAGTGGAAGGTAGTTGCTATGATGTTCTGGTGGTGACTTTGGTGTTTTAGCTGGTGTCAAGGGTGTTGCTAGGAGGTTGCAATGGAGTTTGAGGCTGTTGCTACGGTGTTGCTAGGTGGTTCTATGGAGTTCTAGGCGGTTGCTAGGGTGTTGCTAGGTGGTTGCTATGGTGTTCCAGGTGGTTGCTAAGATGTTGTTAGATGGTTGCTATGGAGTAATAGGCGGTTGCTCGGGTGTTGCTAGGCAGTTGTTATGGTGTTCCAAGTGGTTGCTAGGGTTTGCTAGGTGGTTTTGCTATGGTGTTCCAGGTGGTTGCTAGGGTGTTGCTATGTGGTTGCTATGGAGTTCTAGGCGGTTGCTATGGTGTTGCTAGGCGGTTGCTATGGTGTTGCTAGGTGGTTGCTATGTAGTTCCTAGGTGGTTGCTAGGTGTTGCTAGGTGGTTGCTATGGAGTTCAGGTTTCTGCTATGCTGTTGCAGGTTGTTGCTATGGAGTTCTAGGCGGTTGCTAGGGTGTTGCTAGGTGGTTGCTATGGAGTTCTAGGTGGTTGCTAGGGTGTTGCTAGGTGGTTGCTATGGAGTTCTAGGCGAATGCTTTGGTGTTGCTAGGTGGTTGCTATGGAGTTCTAGGCCGTTGCTAGGTGGTTGCTATGGAGTTCTAGGTGGTTGCTAGGGTGTTGCTAGGTGGTTGCTATGGAGTTCTAGGCGGTTGCTATGTGTTGCTAGGTGGTTTCTATGAGTTCAGGCGGTTGCTAGGGTGTTGATAGGTGGTTGCTATGGAGTTCTAGGTGGTTGCTAGGTGGTTGCTATGGAGTTCTAGGCGGGTTTCTATGGTGTTGCTAGGTGGTTGCTATGGTGTTCTAGGCCGTTCTAGAGTGTTGCTAGGTGGTTGCTATGGAGTTCCTAGGTGGTTGCCAGGGTGTTGCTAGGGTGTTGCTAGGTGGTTGCTATGGAGTTCAAGGTGGTTGCTATGGTGTTGCTAGGTGGTTGCTATGGAATCTTTGGTGGTTTGCTAGGGTGTTGCTAGGTGGTTGCATGGAGTTCTAGGCGTTGCTATGGTGTTGCTAGGTGGTTGCTAGGGTGTTGCTAGGTGGTTGCTATGGGAGTTCGGGCGGTGCTATGTGGTTGCTAGGTGGTTGCTATGGAGTTCTAGGCGGTTTCTAGGTGCTTGCTAGGCGGTTCCATGGAGTTTCTAGGTGGTTGCTAGGGTGTTGCTAGGTGGTTGCTATGGAGTTCTCGCGGTTGCATGGTGTTGCTAGGTGGTTGCTATGGAGTTCTAGGCGGTTGCTAGGGTTTGCTAGGTGGTTGCTAGGGTGTTGCTAGGTCCTTGCTATGGTGTTCCATGTGGTTGCTAGGGTGTGTGCTAGCAGTTGTTATGGTGTTCCAGATTGTTGCTAGGGTGTTGCTACGTAGTTGCTATGGTGTTCCATGTGGTTGCTAGGGTGTTGCTAGGCAGTTGTTATGGTGTTCCAGATTGTTCCTAGGGTGTTGCTAGGTGGTTGCTATGGTATTCCAGGTGGTTGCTAGGGTGTTGCTAAGTGGTTGCTGTGGTGTTCCAGATTGTTGCTAGGGTGTTGCTAGGTAGTTGCTATGGTGTTCCAGGTGGTTGCTAGGGTGTTGCTAGGCAGTTGTTATGGTGTTCCAGATTGTTCCTAGGGTGTTGCTAAGTGGTTGCTATGGTATTCCAGGTGGTTGCTAGGGTGTTGCTAGGCAGTTGTTATGGTGTTCCAGATTGTTGCTAGGGTGTTGCTAGGTAGTTGCTATGGTGTTCCAGGTGGTTGCTAGGGTGTTGCTAGGCGGTTGCTAGGGTATTCAAAGTGGTTTCTAGGATGTTGCTATGTGGTTGCTATGGAGTTTTAGGCGGTTGCTCGGGTGTTGCTAGGCAGGTGTTATGGTGTTCCAGGTGGTTGCTAGGGTGTTGCTAAGTCGTTGCTATGGTGTTCCATGTGGTTGCTAGGGTGTTGCTAGGCAGTTGTTATGGTGTTCCAGATTGTTCCTAGGGTGTTGCTAGGTGGTTGCTATGGTATTCCAGGTGGTTGCTAGGGTGTTGCTAAGTGGTTGCTATGGTGTTCTAGGTGGTTACTATGGTGTTGCTAGGTGGTTGCTATGGCGTTATAGCCGGTTGCTAGGGTGTTGCCAGGCATTTGCTATGGTGTTCCAGGTGTTTGCTAGTGTGTTGTTAGGTGGTTGCTATGGAGTTCTAGTCCGTTGCTAGGGTGTTCTAGGTGGTTGCTAGGGTGTTGCTAGGGGTTTGCTATTGAGTTCTAGGCGGTTGCTAGGGTGTTGATAGGTGGTTGCTATGGAGTTCTAGGTGGTTGCTAGGTGGTTGCTATGGAGTTCTAGGCGGTTGCTATGGTGTTGCTAGGTGGTTGCTATGGTGTTCTAGGCCGTTGCTAGAGTGTTGCTAGGTGGTTGCTATGGAGTTCTAGGTGGTTGCCAGGGTGTTGCTAGGGTGTTGCTAGGTGGTTGCTATGGAGTTCAAGGTGGTTGCTATGGTGTTGCTAGGTGGTTGCTATGGAATTCTAGGTGGTTGCTAGGGTGTTGCTAGGTGGTTGCTATGGAGTTCTAGGCGGTTGCTATGGTGTTGCTAGGTGGTTGCTAGGGTGTTGCTAGGTGGTTGCTATGGAGTTCTGGGCGGTTGCTATGGTGTTGCTAGGTGGTTGCTATGGAGTTCTAGGCGGATGCTAGGGTGTTGCTAGGCGGTTGCTATGGAGTTCTAGGTGGTTGCTAGGGTGTTGCTAGGTGGTTGCTATGGAGTTCTAGGCGGATGCTATGGTGTTGCTAGGTGGTTGCTATGGAGTTCTAGGCGGTTGCTAGGGTGTTGCTAGGTGGTTGCTAGGGTGTTGCTAGGTCGTTGCTATGGTGTTCCATGTGATTGCTAGGGTGTTGCTAGGCAGTTGTTATGGTGTTCCAGATTGTTGCTAGGGTGTTGCTACGTAGTTGCTATGGTGTTCCATGTGGTTGCTAGGGTGTTGCTAGGCAGTTGTTATGGTGTTCCAGATTGTTTCTAGGGTGTTGCTAGGTGGTTGCTATGGTGTTCCAGGTGGTTGCTATGGTGTTGCTAAGTGGTTGCTAGGGTATTCAAAGTGGTTGCTAGGATGTTGCTATGTGGTTGCTATGGAGTTTTAGGCGGTTGCTCGGGTGTTGCTAGGTAGTTGTTATGGTGTTCCAGGTGGTTGCTAGGGTGTTGCTAGGTCGTTGCTATGGTGTTCCATGTGGTTGCTAGGGTGTTGCTAGGCAGTTGTTATGGTGTTCCAGATTGTTGCTAGGTGGTTGCTATGGTATTCCAGGTGGTTGCTAGGGTGTTGCTAAGTGGTTGCTATGGTGTTCTAGGTGGTTACTATGGTGTTGCTAGGTGGTTGCTATGGCGTTATAGCCGGTTGCTAGGGTGTTGCCAGGCATTTGCTATGGTGTTCCAGGTGGTTGCTAGTGTGTTGTTAGGTGGTTGCTATGGAGTTCTAGTCCGTTGCTAGGGTTTCTAGGTGGTTGCTAGGGTGTTGCTAGGGGTTTGCTATTGAGTTCTAGGCGGTTGCTAGGTCTTTACTGAGTCCAATGACGCGACCCATAGTTCTCTATGACAAACGGTTCAAAAGTTATGAAATATCAAACATCGGCCAATCAGGAAGGGGGGCAAGGCTAATCTACACCAATGGACAAAGGACTCTCTACTATGTCCAATGAGGCATTGCACAATTTGTGGGCATTTTTTCCCTATAGAGATGAATGGCAGAATGTTCAAATCTAGAGAGAGACCAGAGTACTGCTGCTAGAAGACAGACCATTGTGACATCACAAGGGTGAGAAGACAGAGCATTGTGACATCACAAAGGTGAACATTCCGCCATTCATTCTCTATGGGAAAAATTGCCCACAAAAATTCAAATTTTTCAAAAACCGTCCACCCAAACTTTCCAAAAAGTAATAGCACACCATTCCCGATCAGGCCGCTCAATTTGACATATTGCACGTGTATGTGGTGCGAAAACTCTGGGAGGAGTAGCGGTCCAAAAAATGCGTGGAATAAATAAATAATAATAATAATAATAACTAGACAATTCCTGCAGAAATTGTGAAGTGTGGTTGCCGCCAACGCAAAGTCGACTTTGTGCTGAATGGAGTGAACAGTGGTAGGTAGTTGCTATGATGTCTGAGGCAGTTGCTAGGGTGTTGCTAGGTGGTTCTATGGAGTTCTAAGTGGTTTCATGGAATTCTAGGCGGTCGCTAGGGTGGTGCTAGGTGGTTGCTATGGAGTTTCAGGTGGTTGCTATTGAGCTCCAGGTGGTTGCTAGGGTATTCTAAGTGGTTGCTAGGATGTTGCTAGGTGGTTGCTATGGTGTTCCAGGTGGTTGCTAGGGTGTTGCTAGGTGGTTGCTAGGGTATTCTAAGTGGTTGCTAGGATGTTGCTAGGTGGTTGCTATGGAGATATAGGCGGTTGCTAGGGTGTTGCTAGGCATTTGCTATGGTGTTCCAGGTGGTTGCTATGGAATTCTAGATGTTTGCTAAGGTTTTCTAGCTGGTTGTTATGGGTTGCTAGGTCATTGCTATGGAGTTAGAGCCGGTTGCTAGGATGTTGCTAGGGGTTGCTATGGAGTTCTAGGCGGTTGCTAGCTCTTTATTGAGTCCAATGACGCGACGCATAGTTCTCTATGACAAACGGTTCAAAAGTTATGAAATATCAAACATCGGCCAATCAGGAAGGGGGGCGAGGCTGATCTCCACCAATGGACAAGGGACTCTCTACCATGTCCAATGAGGGATTGCACAATTTGTGGGCAATTTTTCCCCATAGAGATGAATGGCAGAATGTTCAAATCTAGAGAGAGACCAGAGTACTGCTGCTAGAAGACAGACCATTGTGACATCACAAGGGTGAGAACACAGAGCATTGTGACATCACAAAGGTGAACATTCCGCCATTCATTCTCTATGGGGAAAAATTGCCCACAAAAATTCAAATTTTTCAAAAACCTTGCAACCAATCTTTCCACAATGTAATAGCACACCATTCCCGATCAAGCCGCTCGATTTGACATATTGCACGTGTATGTGGTGCGAAAACTCTGGGAGGAGTAGCGGTCCAAAAAATGGGTGGAAAGAATAAAATATATGAATAAAAATAATAATAACTAGACAATTCCTGCAGAAATTGTGAAGTGTGGTTGCCGCCAACGCAGTCAACTTTGTGCTCAACGGAGTGAACAGTTCTGTAGTATAAGCAGAGACAGAGTATGCTATACATGCTATAACATCACGGCAACCAGTTCATTTGCAACACACATATTCAGAGCTAAATTAACCCTTCATCAATACTTGAGATCAGCGATTTACTCACGGTATGCTGTGACGAGTGACGGCGAATCATAAAGCTAGCTGGCCACTTCAGAGGGTCTTGGAAAAACGTTATCTCTGCACTGCACAACCGCTCCATTTTAAAAAGCAAGACAGGGCTAGGGAGATTAATGTGATTGATTTATGGTTTTACGTTAAGTTCAGCTCATTTTTACCATTCAAATAAAAATATTTGACTGTGCTGCAATTCAGAGTTTAATCTGTTACCTTAGATACGAACTCAGAGACACAGGATAGCGTACTACGTGTTAGCCGACCCAAATTTCTGGAGTTAGACCGGACCTGAAGCTGCTGCACACGTTTTGTTGACGGCGTTGTTGCACTTTTCAGTAAAGTCTGGCTTGTTCGAAAATTCGTTTATTCAGTAGCTGAGAGCATAAGCTTTCTAACCAGGTATAACAGCACGTCTATTTTTGTTTTTTTAATATCGTTTTTTAGGTCAACCGAAAGCTATGTCATCATGTCATAGAACGTATTCGCTCTTTGTTAGCACTAGCATGCAAAGACGGAAAGTCTGGCTTGTTTGAAAATTCGTTTATTCAGTAGCTGAGAGCATAAGCTTTCTAACCAGGTATAACAGCACGTATATTGTTGGTTTTTAATATCGTTTTTTTAGGTCAACCGAAAGTGCTCTCAATTATCGCATAAAAGCCATTCACTGTGTGTTAGCACTAGCATTCTAAGACGCTGCATGTGACGAAACGTCGTCAACGAATTAGCGTAATGTCTCGTGAAATACTATTATTATTGAGGACTTCTGGTTATGCCTAAGCCATATGTTTGTTGATATACCTAGCTGACAGCGTTTTCATTTGTAATTTTTCATTTTGAATATCGTTCTTTCACTTCCGCAATCAGCTATTTCCTATCCTGCCTGCTGAGACCGTAGAGCTGACCGCATCACGTGTGCAAAGCCGACCAATGCTGTAACTTCACCGTTCGCATATGAATGACGTCACCTTCTCCATTCATCTCTATGGGGAAAAATTGGGCATAAAAATTAATATTTCTCAAAAACCGTGCAGCGAAACTTTCCACAAAGTAATAGCACACGATTCCCAAAGAAGCCGGTCATTTTGACATATGGCACGTGTATGTGGTGTGAAAACTCTGGGAGGAGGAGCGGTCCAAAAAATGGGTGGAATAATAATAATAATAAATATGTGCGATAATAATAGTGTAGTTGCCTGAGGCAACCACACTAATAATATGTGCAATAATAATAGTGTAGTTGCCCTAAGGCAACCACACTAACTAGACAATTCCTGCAGAAATTGTGAAGTGTGGTTGCCGCCAAAGCAAAGTCGACTTTGTGCTGAACGGAGTGAACAGTGGTAGGTAGTTGCTATGATGTCTGAGGCAGTTGCTAGGGTGTTGCTAGGTGGTTCTATGGAGTTCTAAGTGGTTTCATGGAATTCTAGGCGGTCGCTAGGGTGGTGCTAGGTGGTTGCTATGGAGTTTCAGGTGGTTGCTATTGAGCTCCAAGTGGTTGCTAGGGCATTGCTAGGTGGTTGTTAGGGTGTGCTAAGTGGTTGGTAGGTGGTTGCTATGGAGTTCTAGGCGGTTGCTAGGGTGTTGCTAGGTAGTTGTTATGGTGTTTCAGGTGGTTGCTAGGGTGTTGCTAGGTGGTTGCTATGGAGTTATAGCCGGTTGCTAGGGTGTTGCTAGGCATTTGCTATGGAGTTATAGGCAGTTGCTAGGGTGTTGCTAGGGTATTCTAGGTGGCTGCTAAGATGTTGCTAGGTGGTTGCTATGGAGTTATAGGCAGTTGCTAGGGTGTTGCTAGGGTGTTGCTAGGTGGTTGTTAGCATGTTGCTAGGTTGTTTCTATAGTGTTGCTAGGCAGTTGTTATGGTGTTACAGGTGGTTGCTAGGGTGTTGCTAGGTGGTTGCTATGGTGTTCCAGGTGGTTGCTAGGGTGTTGCTAGGTGGTTGCTATGGAGTTCTAGGCCGTTGCTAGGGTGTTGCTAGGTGGTTGCTATGGAGTTCTAGGCGGTTGCTAGGGTGTTGCTAGGTGGTTGCTATGGTGTTCCAGGTGGTTGCTAGGGTGTTGCTAGGTGGTTGCTATGGAGTTCTAGGCGGTTGCTATGGTGTTGCTAGGTGGTTGCTAGGGTGTTGCTAGGTGGTTGCTATGGAGTTCTAGGCCGTTGCTATGGTGTTGCTAGGTGGTTGCTATGGAGTTCTAGGTGGATGCTAGGGTGTTGCTAGGTGGTTGCTATGGGGTTCTAGGCGGTTGCTATGGTGTTGCTAGGTGGTTGCTATGAAGTTCTAGGTGGTTGCTATGGAGTTCTAGGCAGTTGCTATGGTGTTGCTAGGTGGTTGCTATGGAGTTCTAGGCAGTTGCTAGGGTGTTGCTAGGTGGTTGCTATGGAGTTCTAGGCAGTTGCTATGGTGTTGCTAGGTGGTTGCTATGGAGTTCAAGGCCGTTGCTAGGGTGTTGCTAGGTGGTTGCTATGGAGTTCAAGGTGGTTGCTAGGGTGTTGCTAGGTGGTTGCTATGGAGTCTAGGGTTGCTATGGTGTTGCTAGGTGGTTGCTATGGAGTTCTAGGCGGTTGCTAGGTGTTGCTAGGTAGTTGCTATGGGTTTCAGGTGGTTGTATGGGTTCTAGGAGGTGTTGCTAGGTGGTTGCTATGGAGTTTAGCGGTTGCTAGGTGTGCTAGGTGGTTGCTATGAAGTTCTAGGTGGTTGCTAGGGTGTTGCTAGTGGTTGCTATGAGTCTAGGTGGTTGCTAGTGTTGCTAGGTGGTTGCTATGAGTTTAGGCGGTTGCTAGGGTGTTGCTAGGTGGTTGCTTGGATTCTAGGTGGTTGCTATGGGTGTTGCTAGGTGCTTGTTTCAGTTTAGGTGTTGCTAGGCAGCTGTATGGTGTTCAGATGTTGCTAGGGTGTTGCTAGGTGGTGCTATGGTGTTCAGGTGGTTGCTAGGGTGTTGCTAGGTGGTTGCTATGGATTCTAGGCCGTTGCTAGGATGTTGCTAGGTGGCTTGCATGAGTTCTAGGCGGTTGCTAGGGTGTTGCTAGGTGGTTGCTATGGTGTTCCAGGTGGTTGCTGAATTAGATGGTGTTGTTCTAGGTGTTGGTTGCTAGGTGGATGGGTTCTAGGCGGTTGCTAGGTGTTGCTAGGTGATAGAGTTTAGGCGTTAGGGTGTTGCTAGGTGGTTGCTATGGAGTTCTAGGGTTGCTATGGAGTTTGGTCATGTTGCTAGGTGGTTGCATGGAGTTCTAGGGTTGCTAGGGGTTGCTAGGTGGTTGCTATGGGTTCTAGGTCGGTTGTTGCTATGGGTTGCTATAGTTGCGTTGCTATGGAGTTGCTAGGTGGTTGCTATGGAGTTCTAGGGCGTTGCTAGGGTGTTGCTAGGTGGTTGCTATGGAGTTCTAGGCGGTTGCTAGGGGTTGCTAGGTGGTTGCTATGGAGTTCTAGGTGTTGCTATGGTGTTGCTAGGTGGTTGCTATGGAGTTCAAGGCCGTTGCTAGGGTGTTGCTAGGTGGTTGCTATGGAGTTCTAGGTGGTTGCTAGGGTGTTTGCTAGGTGGTTGCTATGGAGTTCTAGGCGGTTGCTAGGGTGGTGTGCTAGGTGTTGCTATGGAGTTCTGTTGATGGTGTGCTAGGTGTTGCTAGCTAGGGGTTGCTATGGATTCTAGCGTTGCTATGGATGTTGCTAGGTGGTTGCTATGGAGTTCTCTAGGCGTTGCTATGGGTTGCAGGTGGTTGCTATGGAGTTCTAGGGGTTTCTATGGTGTTGCTAGGTGGTTGCTATGGAGTTCTAGGCGGTTGCTAGGTGTTGCTAGGTGGTTGCTATGGAGTTCTAGGGGGTTGCTAGGGTGTTGCTAGGTGGTTGCTATGGAGTTCTAGGTGGTTGCTGGGTGTTGCTAGAGTCGGCTATGGTGTTCCATGTGGTTGCTAGGGGTTGCTAGGCAGTCTATGGTGTTCAGGATTGTTGCTAGGGTGTTGCTATGGTGGTTGCTAGGTGTTCAGGTGGTTGCTAGGGTGTTGCTAGGTGGTTGCTAGGAGTTCTAGTGGTTGCTAGGATGTTCTAGGGCTTGCTATAGGGTTCATAGGCGGTTGCTATGGTGTTTAGGCAGTTGCTATGGTGTTCCAGGTGGTTGCTATGGAATTCTAGATGGTTGCTAGGTTTTCTAGTGGTTGTTATGGGTTGCTAGGTCGTTGCTTGGAGTTAGGCGGTTGCTAGGTGTGCTAGGGGTTGCTATGGAGTTCTAGGCGGTTGCTAGGTGTGTTGCTAGGTGGTTGCTATGTGAGGTTCTAGGTGGTTGCTAGGTTCTAGGCAGTTGCTAGGTGTTGCTAGGTGGTTGCATGGAGTTCTAGGGCGTTGTCTAGGGTGTTGCTGGGTGGTTGCTATGGAGTTCTAGGTGGTTGCTAGGGTGTTGCTAGGTGGTTGCTATGGAGTTCTAGGCGGTTGCTATGGTGTTGCTAGGTGGTTGCTATGGAGTTCTAGGGGTTGCTAGGGTGTTGCTAGTGGTTGCTATGGGTTCTAGGTGGTGCTAGGTGTTGCTAGCGGTTGCTATGGAGTTCTGGTGGTTTCTATGGTGTTGCTAGGTGGTGCTGAGTTCTAGGCCGTTGCTAGGGTGTTGCTAGGTGGTTGCTATGGAGTTCTAGGTGGTTGCTAGGGTGTTGCTAGGTGGTTGCTATGGAGTTCTAGGCCGTTGCTAGGGTGTTGCTAGGTGGTTGCTATGGAGTTCTAGGTGGTTGCTAGGGTTTTGCTAGGGGGTTGCTAGGGTATTCTAAGTGGTTGCTAGGATGTTGCTAGGTGGTTGCTATGGAGTTATAGGCGGTTGCTAGGGTGTTGCTAGGCTGTTGCTAGGCCTTTACTGAGTCCAATGACGCGACCCATTGTTCTCTATGACAAACGGTTCAAAAGTTATGAAATATCAAACATCGGCCAATCAGGAAGCCGGGCAAGGCTAATCTACACCAATGGACAAAGGACTCTCTACCATGTCCAATGAGGCATTGTACAATTTGAGGGCAATTTTTCCGCATAGAGATGAATGGCAGAATGTTCAAATCTAGAGAGAGACCAGAGTACTGCTGCTAGAAGACAGGGCATTGTGACATCACAAGGGTGAGAAGACAGAGCATTGTGACATCACAAAGGTGAACATTCCGCCATTCATTCCCTATGGGGAAAAATTGCCCACAAAAATACAAATATTTCAAAAACCGTGCAACCAATCGTTCCACAAAGTAATAGCACACCATTCCCGATCAAGCCGCTCGATTTGACATATTGCATGTGTATGTGGTACAAAAACTCTGGGAGGAGTAGCGGTCCAAAAAACAGGCGGAAAGAATAATAATAATAACTAGACAATTCCTGCAGAAATTGTGATGTGTGGTTGCCGCCAACGCAAAGTCAACTTTGTGCTGAACGGAGCGAACAGTTTCTGTAGCATGAGCAGAGACATAGTATGGTATACATGATATAACATCACGGCAACGAGTTCATTTGCAACACACGTATTCAGAGCTAAATTAACCCTTCATCAATACTTGAGATCAGCGATTTACTCACGGTATGCTGTGACGAGTGACGGCGAATCATAAAGCTAGCTGGCCACTTCAGAGGGTCTTGGAAAAACGTTATATCTGCACTGCACAACCGCTCCATTTTAAAAAGCAAGACAGGGCTAGGGAGATTAATGTGATTGATTTATGGTTTTACGTTAAGTTCAGCTCATTTTTACCATTCAAATAAAAACATTTAACTGTGCTGCAATTCAGAGTTTAATCTGTCACCTTAGATACGAACTCATAGACACAGGATAGCCTACTACGTGTTAGCTGACCCAAATTTCTGGAGTTAGACCGGACCTGAAGCTGCTGCACATGTGCTGTTGACGGCGTTGTTCCAGTTTTCAGTACAGTCTGGCTTGTTTGAGAATTCGTTTATTCAGTAGCTGAGAGCATAAGCTTTCTAACCAGGTATAACAGCACGTCTATTTTTGTTTTTTTAATATCGTTTTTAGGTCAACCGAAAGCTATGTCATCATGTCATAGAACGTATTCGCTCTTTGTTAGCACTAGCATGCAAAGACGGAAAGTCTGGCTTGTTTGAAAATTCGTTCATTCAGTAGCTGAGAGCATATGCTTTCTAACCAGGTATAACAGCACGTCTATTTTTGTTTTTTTAATATCGTTTTTTTAGGTCAACCGAAAGCTATGTCATCATGTCATAGAACGTATTCGCTCTTTGTTAGCACTAGCATGCAAATACGCAAAGTCTGGCTTGTTTGAAAATTCGTTTATTCAGTAGCTGAGAGCATAAGCTTTCTAACCAGGTATAACAGCACGTATATTGTTGGTTTTTTTATATCGTTTTTTAGGTCAACGAAAGTGCTCTCATTTTCGCATTAAAGCCATTCACTGTTTGTTAGCACTAGCATTCTAAGACGCTGCATGTGACGAAACGTCGTCAACGAATTAGCGTAATGTCTCGTGAAATACTATTATTATTGAGGACTTCTGGGTATGCCTAAGCCATATGTTTGTTGATATACCTAGCTGACAGCGTTTTCATTTGTAATTTTCATTTTGAATATCGTTCTTTCACTTCCGCAATCAGCTATTTCCTATCCTGCCTGCTGAGACCGTAGAGCTGACCGCATCACGTGTGCAAAGCCGACCAATGCTGTAACTTCACCGTTCGCATATGAATGACGTCACCTTCTCCATTCATCTCTATGGGGAAACATTGGGCATAAAAATTAATATTTCTCAAAAACCGTGCAGCGAAACTTTCCACAAAGTAATAGCACACGATTCCCAAAGAAGCCGGTCATTTTGACATATGGCACGTGTATGTGGTGTGAAAACTCTGGGAGGAGTAGCGGTCCAAAAAATGGGTGGAAAGATAGAATAATAATAATAATAATAATAATATGTGCAATAATAATAGTGTAGTTGCCCTAAGGCAACCACACTAACTAGACAATTCCTGCAGAAATTGTGAAGTGTGGTTGCCGCCAATGCAAAATTGACTTTCTGCTGAACGGAGTGAACAGTGGTAGGTAGTTGCTATGATGTTTGAGGCAGTTGCTAGGGTGTTGCTTGATGGTTCTATGGAGTTCTAGGTGGTTTCATGGAATTCAAGGTGGTTGCTAGGGTGCTGGTAGGTGGTTGCTATGGAGTTTCAGGTGGTTGCTATGGAGCTCCATGTGGTTGCTAAAGCATTGCTAGGTGGTTGCTAGGGTATTTTAAGTGGTTGCTTTGATGTTGCTAGGTGGTTGCTATGGAGTTATAGGCGGTTGCTAGGGTGTTGCTAGGCAGTTGTTATGGTGTTCCAGGTGGTTGCTAGGGTGCTGCTAGGTGGTTGCTAGGTTATTCTAGGTGGTTGCTAGGGTGTTGCTAGGTGGATGCTATGGAGATCTAGGTGGTTACTATGGTGTTGCTAGGTGGTTGCTATGGTGTTCCAGGTGGTTGCTAGGGTGTTGCTAGGTGGTTGCTATGGAGTTCTAGGCAGTTGCTAGGGTGTTGCTAGGCAGTAGTTATGGTGTTCCAGGTGGTTGCTAGGGTGTTGCTAGGTTGTTGCTATGGTCTTCCAGGTGGTTGCTATGGTGTTGCTAGGTGGTCGCTATGGAGTTCTAGGTGGTTGCTATGGTGTTGCCAGTATTTGCTAAGGTGTTCCAGGTGGTTGCTAGTGTGTTGTTAGGTGGTTGCTATGGAGTTCTAGGTGGTTGCTAGGGTGTTGCTAGGGGGTTGCTAGGGTATTCTAAGAGGTTGCTAGGGTGTTGCTAGGCAGTTGTTATGGTGTTCCAGGTGGTTGCTAGGGTGTTGCTAGGTGGTTGCTATGGAGTCCTAGGTGGTTGCTAGGGTGTTGCTAGGGGGTTGCTAGGGTATTCTAAGTGGTTGCTAGGATGTTGCTAGGTGGTTACTATGGAGTTATAGGCGGTTGCTAGGGTGTTACTAGGGTATTCTAGGTGGTTGCTAGTGTGTTGTTTGGTGGTTGCTATGGAGTTCTAGGTGGTTGCTAGGGTGTTGCTAGGTGGTTGCTTTGGAGTTCTAGGTGGTTGCTAGGGTGTTGCTAGGTGGTTGCTATGGTGTTCTAAGTGGTTGCTATGGTGTTGCTAGTGAGTTATGGTGTTCCAAGTGGTTGCTAGGGTGTTGCTAGGTGGTTGCTATGGTGTTCCAGGTGGTTGCTAGGGTGTTGCTAGGTGGTTGCTATGGAGTTCTAGGCCGTTGCTATGGTGTTGCTAGGTGGTTGCTATGGAGTTCTAGGTGGTTGCTAGGGTGTTGCTAGGTGGTTGCTATGGAGTTCTAGGTGGTTGCTATGGTGTTGCTAGGTGGTTGCTATGGAGTTCTAGGTGGTTGCTATGGAGTTCTAGGCAGTTGCTATGGTGTTGCTAGGTGGTTGCTATGGAGTTCTAGGCTGTTGCTAGGGTGTTGCTAGGTGGTTGCTATGGAGTTCTGGGCAGTTGCTATGGTGTTGCTAGGTGGTTGCTATGGAGTTCTAGGCCGTTGCTAGGGTGTTGCTAGGTGGTTGCTATGGAGTTCTAGGTGGTTGCTAGGGTGTTGCTAGGTGGTTGCTATGGAGTTCTAGGCGGTTGCTATGGTGTTGCTAGGTGGTTGCTATGGAGTTCTAGGCGGTTGCTAGGTTGTTGCTAGGTGGTTGCTATGGAGTTCTAGGTGGTTGCTAGGGTGTTGCTAGGTCGTTGCTATGGTGTTCAATGTGGTTGCTAGGGTGTTGATAGGCAGTTGTTATGGTGTTCCAGATTGTTGCTAGGGTGTTGCTAGGTGGTTGCTATGGTGTTGCTAGGTGTGTGCTAGGGTATTCTAAATGGTTTGCTAGGATGTTGCTAGGTGGTTGCTATGGAGTTATAGGCGGTTGCTAGGGTGTTGCTAGGCATTTGCTATGGTGTTCCAGGTGGTTGCTATGGAATTCTAGATGGTTGCTAGGGTTTTCTAGCTGGTTGTTATCGGTTGCTAGGTCGTTGCTATGGAGTTAGAACCGGTTGCTAGGATGTTGCTAGGCCGTTGCTATGGTGTTGCTAGGTGGTTGCTATGGAGTTCTAGGTGGTTGCTAGGGTGTTGCTAGGTGGTTGCTATGGAGTTCTAGGTGGTTGCTATGGTGTTGCTAGGTGGTTGCTATGGAGTTCTAGGGGTTGCTATGGAGTTCTAGGCAGTTGCTATGGGTGTTGCTAGGTGGTTGCTATGGAGTTCTAGGCTGTTGCTAGGGTGTTGCTAGGTGGTTGCTATGGAGTTCGGGCAGTTGCTATGGTGTTGCTAGGTAGTTGCTATGGAGTTCTAGGCCGTTGCTAGGGTGTTGCTAGGTGGTTGCTATGGAGTTTCTAGGTGGTTGCTAGGGTGTTGCTAGGTGGTTGCTATGGAGTTCTAGGCGGTTGCTATGGTGTTGCTAGGTGGTTGCTATGGAGTTCTAGGCGGTTGCTAGGTTGTTGCTAGGTGGTTGCTATGGAGTTCTAGGTGGTTGCTAGGGTGTTGCTAGGTCGTTGCTATGGTGTTCAATGTGGTTGCTAGGGTGTTGCTAGGCAGTTGTTATGGTGTTCCAGATTGTTGCTAGGGTGTTGCTAGGTGGTTGCTATGGTGTTGCTAGGTGGTTGCTAGGGTTTCTAAATGGTTGCTAGGATGTTGCTAGGTGGTTGCTATGGAGTTATAGGCGGTTGCTAGGGTGTTGCTAGGCATTTGCTATGGTGTTCCAGGTGGTTGCTATGGAATTCTAGATGGTTGCTAGGGTTTTCTAGCTGGTTGTTATCGGTTGCTAGGTCGTTGCTATGGAGTTAGAGCCGGTTGCTAGGATGTTGCTAGGGGGTTGCTATGGAGTTCTAGGCGGTTGCTAGGTCTTTACTGAGTCCAATGACGCGACCCATAGTTCTCTATGACAAACGGTTCAAAGTTATGAAATATCAAACATCGGCCAATCAGGAAGGGGGGCGAGGCTGATCTCCACCAATGGACAAAGGACTCTCTACCATGTCCAATGAGGCATTGCACAATTTGTGGGCAATTTTTCCCCATAGAGATGAATGGCAGAATGTTCAAATCTAGAGAGAGACCAGAGTACTGCTGCTAGAAGACAGACCATTGTGACATCACAAGGGTGAGAAGACAGAGCATTGTGACATCACAAGGGTGAACATTCCGCCATTCATTCTCTATGGGAAAAATTGCCCACAAAAATACAGATTTTTCAAAAACCGTCCACCCAAACTTTCCAAAAAGTAATAGCACACCATTCCCGATCAAGCCGCTCGATTTGACATATTGCACGCGTATGTGGTGTGAAAACTCTGGGAGGAGTAGCGGTCCAAAAAATGGGTGGAATAATAATAATAATAACTAGACAATTCCTGCAGAAATTGTGAAGTGTGGTTGCCGCCAACGCAAAGTCGACTTTGTGCTGAACGGAGTGAACAGTGGTAGGTAGTTGCTATGATGTCTGAGGCAGTTGCTAGGGTGTTGCTAGGTGGTTCTATGGAGTTCTAAGTGGTTTCATGGAATTCTAGGCGGTCGCTAGGGTGGTGCTAGGTGGTTGCTATGGAGTTTCAGGTGGTTGCTATTGAGCTCCAGGTGGTTGCTAGGGCATTGCTAGGTGGTTGCTAGGGTATGCTAAGTGGTTGGTAGGTGGTTGCTATGGAGTTCTAGGCGGTTGCTAGGGTGTTGCTAGGCAGTTGTTATGGTGTTCCAAGTGGTTGCTAGGGTGTTGCTAGGCAGTTGTTATGGTGTTCCAAGTGGTTGCTAGGGTGTTGCTAGGTGGTTGCTATGGAGTTCTAGGCAGTTGCTATGGTGTTGCGAGGTAGTTGCTAGGGTGTTGCTAGGTGGTTGCTATGGAGTTTTAGGCAGTTGCTATGGTGTTGCTAGGTTGTTGCTAAGGAGTTCTAGCCGTTGCTAGGGTGTTGCTAGGTGGTTGCTATGGAGTTCTAGGCAGTTGCTATGGAGTTCTAGGTGGTTGCTAGGGTGTTGCTAGGTGGTTGCTATGGTGTTCCAAGTAGTTGCTAGGGTGTTGCTAGGCAGTTATGGTGTTCCAAGTGGTTGCTAGGGTGTTGCTAGGTGGTTGCTATGGTGTTCCAGGTGGTTGCTAGGGTGTTGCTAGGTGGTTGCTATGGAGTTCTAGGCGGTTGCTATGGTGTTGCTAGGTGGTTGCTAGGGTGTTGCTAGGTGGTTGCTATGGAGTTCTAGGCAGTTGCTAGGGTGTTGCTAGGTGGTTGCTATGGAGTTCTAGGTGGTTGCTAGGGTGTTGCTAGGTGGTTGCTAGGGTGTTGCTAGGTGGTTGCTATGGAGTTCTAGGCAGTTGCTAGGGTGTTGCTAGGTGGTTGCTATGGAGTTCTAGGTGGTTGCTAGGGTGTTGCTAGGTGGTTGCTTTGGTGTTCCAGGTGGTTGCTAGGGTGTTGCTAGGTGGTTGCTATGGAGTTCTAGGTGGTTGCTAGGGTGTTGCTAGGTGGTTGCTATGGAGTTCTAGGCCGTTGCTAGGGTGTTGCTAGGCAGTTGCTATGGAGTTCTAGGAGGTTGCTATGGTGTTGCTAGGTGGTTGCTATGGAGTTCTAGGCGGTTGCTAGGGTGTTGCTAGGTGGTTGCTATGGAGTTCTAGGTAGTTGATAGGGTGTTGCTAGGGTATTCTAAATGGTTGCTAGGATGTTGCTAGGTGGTTGCTATGGAGTTATAGGCGGTTGCTAGGGTGTTGCTAGGCTGTTGTTATGGTGTTCTAGGTTTTTGCTAGGGTGTTGCTAGGTGGTTGCTATGGTGTTGCTAGGTGGTTGCTATGGAGTTCTAGGTGGTTGCTAGGGTGTTGCTAGGTCGTTGCTGTGGTGTTCCATGTGGTTGCTAGGGTGTTGCTAGGCAGTTGTTATGGTGTTCCAGGTGTTTGCTAGGGTGTTGCTAGGTCGTTGCTATGGTGTTCCATGTAGTTGCTAGGGTGTTGCTAGGCAGTTGTTATGGTGTTCCAGATTGTTGCTAGGGTGTTGCTAGGTGGTTGCTATGGTATTCCAGGTGGTTGCTAGGGTGTTGCTAAGTGGTTGCTATGGTGTTCTAGGTGGTTACTATGGTGTTGCTAGGTGGTTGCTATGGCGTTATAGCCAGTTGCTAGGGTGTTGCCAGGCATTTGCTATGGTGTTCCAGGTCTTTGCTAGTGTGTTGTTAGGTGGTTGCTATGGAGTTTTAGGCCGTTGCTAGGGTGTTCTAGGGTGTTGCTAGGGGGTTGCTAGGGGGTTGCTATTGAGTTCTAGGCGGTTGCTAGGTCTTTACTGAGTCCAATGACGCGACCCATAGTTCTCTATGACAAACGGTTCAAAAGTTATGAAATATCAAACATCGACCAATCAGGAAGGGGGGCAAGGCTGATCTACACCAATGGACAAAGGACTCTCTACTATGTCCAATGAGGCATTGTACAATTTGTGGGCAATTTTTCCCCATAGAGATGAATGGCAGAATGTTCAAATCTAGAGAGAGACCAGAGTACTGCTGCTAGAAGACAGGGCATTGTGACATCACAAGGGTGAGAAGACAGAGCATTGTGACATCACAAGGGTGAACATTCATTCACAAAAATTGCCCACAAAAATTCAAATTTTTCAAAAACCGTGCAACCAATCTTTCCACAAAGTAATAGCACACCATTCCCGATCAAGCCGCTCGATTTGACATATTGCACGTGTATGTGGTGCGAAAACTCTGGGAGGAGTAGCGGTCCAAAAAACAGGCGGAAAGAATAATAATAATAATAATAATAACTAGACAATTCCTGCAGAAATTGTGAAGTGTGGTTGCCGCCAACGCAAAGTCGACTTTGTGCTGAACGGAGTGAACAGTGGTAGGTAGTTGCTATGATGTCTGAGGCAGTTGCTAGGGTGTTGCTAGGTGGTTCTATGGAGTTCAAAGTGGTTTCATGGAATTCTAGGCGGTCGCTAGGGTGGTGCTAGGTGGTTGCTATGGATTTTCAGGTGGTTGCTATTGAGCTCCAGGTGGTTGCTAGGGCATTGCTAGGTGGTTGCTAGGGTATGCAAAGTGGTTGCTAGGATGTTGCTAGGTGGTTGCTATGGAGTTCTAGGCGGTTGCTAGGGTGTAGCTAGGCAGTTGTTATGGTGTTCCAGGTGGTTGCTAGGGTGTTGCTAGGTGGTTGCTATGGAGTTATAGCCGATTGCTAGGGTGTTGCTAGGCATTTGCTATGGAGTTATAGGCAGTTGCTAGGGTGTTGCAAGGGTATTCTAGGTGGCTGCTAGGATGTTGCTAGGTGGTTGCTATGGAGTTATAGGCAGTTGCTAGGGTGTTGCTAGGCATTTGCTATGGAGTTATAGCTGGTTGCTAGGGTGTTGCTAGGCATTTGCTATGGTGTTCCAGGTGGTTGCTAGTGTGTTGTTAGGTGGTTGCTATGGAGTTCCAGGTGGTTGCTGGGGGGTTGCTAGGGTTTCTAAGTGGTTGCTAGGATGTTGCTTGGTGGTTGCTATGGAGTTATAGGTGGTTGCTAGGGTGTTGCTAGGCAGTTGTTATGGTGTTCCAAGTGGTTGCTAGGGTGTTGCTAGGTGGTTGCAAGGGTGTTGCTAGGTGGTTGCTATGGAGTTCTAGGTGGTTGCTATGGTGTTGCTAGGTGGTTGCTATGGAGTTCTAGGCGGTTGCTAGGGTGTTGCTAGGTGGTTGCTATGGAGTTCTAGGTGGTTGCTAGGGTGTTGCTAGGG
Organism: Anguilla rostrata; assembly: GCF_018555375.3. Lineage (NCBI taxonomy): Eukaryota > Metazoa > Chordata > Actinopteri > Anguilliformes > Anguillidae > Anguilla > Anguilla rostrata. The sequence continues at coordinate 22,367,317 of NC_057942.1, read as the reverse complement.
GGTTGCTAGGGTATTCGAAGTGGTTGCTAGGATGTTGCTAGGTGGTTGCTATGGAGTTCTAGGTGGTTGCTATGGTGTTGCTAGGTGGTTGCTATTGAGTTCTAGGCAGTTGCTATGGTGTTGCTAGGTGGTTGCTATGGAATTCTAGGCGGTTGCTAGGGTGTTGCTAGGTGGTTGCTATGGAGTTCTAGGTGGTTGCTAGGGTGTTGCTAGGCGTTTGCTATGGAGTTCTAGGCGGTTGCTAGGTGTTGCTAGGTGGTTGCTATGGAGTTCTAGGTGGTTGCTAGGGTGTTGCTAGGGGTTGCTAGGGTATTCGAAGGTGGTTGCTAGGATGTTGCTAGGTGGTTGCTATGGAGTTCTAGGTGGTTGCTATGGTGTTGCTAGATGGTTGCTATGGATTTCTAGGCCGTTGCTAGGGTGTTGCTAGGTGGTTTCTATGGAGTTCTAGGCGTTGCTAGACTGGCCTCATAGCCTAGAACTATGGAGTTCTAGGCGTTGCTAGGATGTTGCTAGGTGGTTGCTATGGAGTTCTAGGTGGTTGCTAGGGTGTTGCTAGGCGTTGCTATAGAGTTATTGGCGGTTGCTAGGGTGTTGCTAGGGTATTCTAGGTGGTTGCTAGGATGTTGCTAGGTGGTTGCTATGGAGTTATAGGGGTTGCTAGGGTGTTTCTAGGGGTTGCTAGGTATTTTAAGTGGTTGCTATGGTGTTGCTAGGTGGTTGCTATCGAGTTCTAGGTGGTTGCTAGGGTGTTGCTAGGTGGTTGCTATGGAGTTCTAGGCCGTTGCTATGGGTGTTGCTAGGTGGTTGCTAAAAACCGTCCACCCAAACTTTCCAAAAAGTAATAGCACACCATTCCCGATCAAGCCGCTCGATTTGACATATTGCACGTGTATGTGGTGCGAAAACTCTGGGAGGAGTAGCGGTCCAAAAAATGGGTGGAATAATAATAATAAATAAATAATATGTGCAACTAGACAATTCCTGCAGAAATTGTGAAGTGTGGTTGCCGCCAACGCAAAGTCGACTTTGTGCTGAACGGAGTGAACAGTGGTAGGTAGTTGCTATGAGGTCTGAGGCAGTTGCTAGGGTGTTGCTAGGTGGTTCTATGGAGTTCTAAGTGGTTTCATGGAATTCTAGGCGGTCGCTAGGGTGGTGCTAGGTGGTTGCTATGGAGTTTCAGGTGGTTGCTATTGAGCTCCAGGTGGTTACTAGGGCATTGATAGGTGGTTGCTAGGGTATGCTAAGTGGTTGGTAGGTGGTTGCTATGGAGTTCTAGGCCGTTGCTATGGTGTTGCTAGGTGGTTGCTATGGAGTTCTAGGTGGTTGCTAGGGTGTTGCTAGGTGGTTGCTATGGAGTTCTAGGTGGTTGCTAGGCTGTTGCTAGGGGGTTGCTAGGGTATTCGAAGTGGTTGCTAGGATGTTGCTAGGTGGTTGCTATGGAGTTCTAGGTGGTTGCTATGGTGTTGCTAGGTGGTTGCTATGGAGTTTTAGGCCGTTGCTAGGGTGTTGCTAGGTGGTTGCTATGGAGTTCTAGGTGGTTGCTAGGGTGTTGCTAGGGGTTGCTAGGTGGTTGCTATGGAGTTCTAGGCAGTTGCTAGGGTGTTGCTAGGTGGTTGCTATGGAGTTCTAGGTGGTTGCTAGGGTGTTGCTAGGCGGTTGCTATGGAGTTATAGGTGGTTGCTAGTGTGTTGTTAGGTGGTTGCTATGGAGTTCTAGGCTGTTGCTAGGGTGTTTTAGGTGGTTGCTATGGTGTTGCTAGGTGGTTGCTATGGAGTTCTAGGCCGTTGCTAGTGTGTTGCTAGGTGGTTGCTATGGAGTTCTAGGTGGTTGCTAGGGTGTTGCTAGGGTGTTGATAGGTGGTTGCTATGGAGTTCTAGGCGGTTGCTAGGGTGTTGCTAGGCGGTTGCTATGGAGTTCTAGGCGGTTGCTAGGGTGTTGCTAGGTGGTTGCTATGGAGTTCTAGGTGGTTGCTAGGCTGTTGCTAGGGGGTTGCTAGGGTATTCGAAGTGGTTGCTAGGATGTTGCTAGGTGGTTGCTATGGAGTTCTAGGTGGTTGCTATGGTGTTGCTAGGTGGTTGCTATGGAGTTCTAGGCCGTTGCGAGGGTGTTGCTAGGTGGTTGCTATGGAGTTCTAGGTGGTTGCTAGGGTGTTGCTAGGGTGTTGCTAGGTGGTTGCTATGGAGTTCTAGGCGGTTGCTAGGGTGTTGCTAGGTGGTTGCTATGGAGTTCTAGGTGGTTGCTAGGGTGTTGCTAGGCGGTTGCTATGGAGTTATAGGCGGTTGCTAGGGTGTTGCTAGGGTATTCTAGGTGGTTGCTAGGATGTTGCTAGGTGGTTGCTATGGAGTTATAGGTGGTTGCTAGGGTGTTTCTAGGGGGTTGTTAGGGTATTCTAAGTGGTTGCTATGGTGTTGCTAGGTGGTTGCTATGGAGTTTTAGGTGGTTGCTAGGGTGTTGCTAGGTGGTTGCTATGGAGTTCTAGGCCGTTGCTAGGGTGTTGCTAGGTGGTTGCTATGGAGTTCTAGGTGGTTGCTAGGGTGTTGCTAGGGTGTTGCTAGGTGGTTGCTATGGAGTTCTAGGCGGTTGCTAGGGTGTTGCTAGGTGGTTGCTATGGAGTTCTAGGTGGTTGCTAGGGTGTTGCTAGGCGGTTGCTATGGAGTTATAGGTGGTTGCTAGTGTGTTGTTAGGTGGTTGCTATGGAGTTCTAGGCTGTTGCTAGGGTGTTTTAGGTGGTTGCTAGGGTGTTGCTAGGGGGATGCTATGGAGTTTTAGGCGGTTGCTAGGTCTTTACTGAGTCCAATGACGCGACCCATAGTTCTCTACGACAAACGGTTCAAAAGTTATGAAATATCAAACATCGGCCAATCAGGAAGGGGGGCGAGGCTGATCTCCACCAATGGACAAAGGACTCTCTACCATGTCCAATGAGGCATTGCACAATTTGTAGGCAATTTTTCCCCATAGAGATGAATGGCCGAATGTTCAAATCTAGAGAGAGACCAGAGTACTGCTGCCAGAAGACAGGGCATTGTGACATCACAAGGGTGAGAAGACAGAGCATTGTGACATCACAAAGGTGAACATTCCGCCATTCATTCTCTATGGGAAAAATTGCCCACAAAAATTCAAATTTTTCAAAAACCGTGCAACCAATCTTTCCACAAAGTAATAGCACACCATTCCCGATCAAGCCGCTCGATTTGACATATTGCACGTGTATGTGGTGCGAAAACTCTGGGAGGAGTAGCGGTCCAAAAAATGGGCGGAATAAATAATAAAGAATAATAATAATAATAACTAGACAATTCCTGCAGAAATTGTGAAGTGTGGTTGCCGCCAACGCAAAGTCGACTTTGTGCTGAACGGAGTGAACAGTGGTAGATAGTTGCTATGATGTCTGAGGCAGCTGCTAGGGTGTTGCTAGGTGGTTCTATGGAGTTCTAAGTGGTTTCATGGAATTCTAGGCGGTCGCTAGGGTGGTGCTAGGTGGTTGCTATGGAGTTTCAGGTGGTTGCTATTGAGCTCCAGGTGGTTGCTAGGGCATTGCTAGGTGGTTGCTAGGGTATGCTAAGTGGTTGGTAGGTGGTTGCTATGGAGTTCTAGGTGGTTGCTAGGGTGTTGCTAGGCAGTTGTTATGGTGTTCCAGGTGGTTGCTAGGGTGTTACTAGGTGGTTGCTATGGAGTTATTGCCGGTTGCTAGGGTGTTGCTAGGCATTTGCTATGGAGTTATAGGCAGTTGCTAGGGTGTTGCTAGGGTATTCTAGGTGGCTGCTAGGATGTTGCTAGGTGGTTGCTATGGAGTTATAGGGTGTTGCTAGGGTGTTGCTAGGTGGTTGCTAGCATGTTGCTAGGTTGTTTCTATAGTGTTGCTAGGCAGTTGTTATGGTGTTACAGGTGGTTGCTAGGGTGTTGCTAGGTGGTTGCTATGGTGTTCCAGGTGGTTGCTAGGGTGTTGCTAGGTGGTTGCTATGGAGTTCTAGGTGGTTGCTATAGTGTTGCTAGGTGGTTGCTTTGGAGTTATAGCTGGTTGCTAGGGTGTTGCTAGGCATTTGCTATGGTGTTCCAGGTTGTTGCTAGTGTGTTGTTGGGTGGTTGCTATGGAGTTCCAGGTGGTTGCTTGGGGTTGCTAGGGTATTCTAGGTGGTTGCTATGAAGTTATAGGCGGTTGCTAGGGTGTTGCTAGGCAGTTGTTATGGTGTTCCAAGTGGTTGCTAGGGTGTTGCTAGGCAGTTGTTATGGTGTTCCAAGTGGCTGCTAGGGTGTTGCTAGGTGGTTGCTATGGAGTTCTAGGCAGTTGCTATGGTGTTGCTAGGTGGTTGCTAGGGTGATGCTAGGTGGTTGCTATGGAGTTTTAGGCGGTTGCTATGGTGTTGCTAGGTGGTTGGTAAGGAGTTCTAGGCCATTGCTAGGGTGTTGCTAGGTGGTTGCTATGGAGTTCTAGGTGGTTGCTAGGGTGTTGCTAGGTGGTTGCTATGGAGTTCTAGGCGGTTGCTAGGGTGTTGCTAGGTGGTTGCTATGGAGTTCTAGGTGGTTGCTAGGGTGTTGCTAGGGGGTTGCTATGGAGTTCTAGGCGGTTGCTAGGGTGTTGCTAGGTGGTTGCTATGGAGTTCTAGGTGGTTGCTAGGGTGTTGCTAGGGGGTTGCTAGGGTATTCAAAGTGGTTGCTAGGATGTTGCTAGGTGGTTGCTATGGAGTTCTAGGTGGTTGCTATGGAGTTCTAGGCCGTTGCTAGGGTGTTGCTAGGTGGTTGCTAGGGTGTTGCTAGGTGGTTGCTATGGAGTTCTAGGCAGTTGCTATGGTGTTGCTAGGTGGTTGCTATGGAGTTCTAGGCCGTTGCTAGGGTGTTGCTAGGTGGTTGCTATGGTGTTCCAGGTGGTTGCTAGGGTGTTGCTAGGTGGTTGCTATGGAGTTCTAGGCCGTTGCTAGGGTGTTGCTAGGTGGTTGCTATGGAGTTCTAGGTGGTTGCTAGGGTGTTGCTAGGTGGTTGCTATGGAGTTCTAGGCGGTTTCATGGAATTCTAGGCGGTCGCTAGGGACAGGGCATTGTGACATCACAAGGGTGAGAAGACAGAGCATTGTGACATCACAAGGGTGAACATTCCGCCATTCATTCCCTATGGGGAAAAATTGCCCACAAAAATTCAAATTTTTCAAAAACCGTGCAACCAATCTTTCCACAAAGTAATAGCACACCATTCCCGATCAATCCGCTCGATTTGACATACTGCACGTGTATGTGGTGCAAAAACTCTGGGAGGAGTAGCGGTCCAAAAAACAGGCGGAAAGAATAATAATAATAACTAGACAATTCCTGCAGAAATTGTGATGTGTGGTTGCCGCCAACGCAAAGTCAACTTTGTGCTGAACGGAGCGAACAGTTTCTGTAGCATGAGCAGAGACATAGTATGGTATACATGATATAACATCACGGCAACGAGTTCATTTGCAACACACGTATTCAGAGCTAAATTAACCCTTCATCAATACTTGAGATCAGCGATTTACTCACGGTATGCTGTGACGAGTGACGGCGAATCATAAAGCTAGCTGGCCACTTCAGAGGGTCTTGGAAAAACGTTATATCTGCACTGCACAACCGCTCCATTTTAAAAAGCAAGACAGGGCTAGGGAGATTAATGTGATTGATTCATGGTTTTACGTTAAGTTCAGCTCATTTTTACCATTCAAATAAAAACATTTAACTGTGCTGCAATTCAGAGTTTAATCTGTTACCTTAGATACGAACTCATAGACACAGGATAGCCTACTACGTGTTAGCCGACCCAAATTTCTGGAGTTAGGCCGGACCTGAAGCTGCTGCACACGTGCTGTTGACGGCGTTGTTGTACTTTTTAGTAAAGTCTGGCTTGTTCGAAAATTCGTTTATTCAGTAGCTGAGAGCATAAGCTTTCTAACCAGGTATAACAGCACGTCTATTTTTGTTTTTTTAATATCGTTTTTTTAGGTTAACCGAAAGCTATGTCATCATGTCATAGAACGTATTCGCTCTTTGTTAGCACTAGCATGCAAATACGCAAAGTCTGGCTTGTTTGAAAATTAGTTTATTCAGTAGCTGAGAGCATAAGCTTTCTAACCAGGTATAACAGCACGTCTATTTTGTTTTTTTAATATCGTTTTTTTAGGTCAACCGAAAGCTATGTCATCATGTCATAGAACGTATTCGCTCTTTGTTAGCACTAGCATGCAAATACACAAAGTCTGGCTTGTTTGAAAATTCGTTTATTCAGTAGCTGAGAGCATAAGCTTTCTAACCAGGTATAACAGCACGTCTATTTTTGTTTTTTTAATATCGTTTTTTTAGGTCAACCGAAAGCTATGTCATCATGTCATAGAACGTATTCGCTCTTTGTTAGCACTAGCATGCAAATACGCAAAGTCTGGCTTGTTTGAAAATTCGTTTATTCAGTAGCTGAGAGCATAAGCTTTCTAACCAGGTATAACAGCACGTCTGTTTTTGGTTTTTTAATATCGTTTTTTAGGTCAACCGAAAGTGCTCTCATTATCGCATTAAAGCCATGACTGTTTGTTAGCACTAGCATTCTAAGACGCTGCATGTGACGAAACGTCGTCAACGAATTTGCGTAATATCTCGTGAAATACTATTATTATTGAGGACTTCTGGGTATGCCTAAGCCATATGTTTGTTGATATACCTAGCTGACAGCGTTTTCATTTGTAATTTTTCATTTTGAAAATCGTTCTTTCACTTCCGCAATCAGCTATTTCCTATCCTGGCTGCTGAGACCGTAGTGCTGACCGCATCACGTGTGCAAAGCCGACCAATGCTGTAACTTCACCGTTCGCATATGAATGACGTCACCTTCTCCATTCATCTCTATGGGGAAAAATTGGGCATAAAAATTAATATTTCTCAAAAACCGTGCAGCGAAACTTTACACAAAGTAATAGCACACGATTCCCAAAGAAGCCGGTCATTTTGACATCTGGCACGTGTATGTGGTGTGAAAACTCTGGGAGGAGTAGCGGTCCAAAAAATGGGTGGAATAATAATAATAAATAAATAATATGTGCAATAATAATAGTGTAGTTGCCCTAAGGCAACCACACTAATAATAATAATAATAATATGTGCAATAATAATAGTGTAGTTGCCCTAAGGCAACCACACTAATAATATGTGCAATAATAATAGTGTAGTTGCCCTAAGGCAACCACACTAATAATAATAGTGTAGTTGCCCTAAGGCAACCACACTAACTAGACAATTCCTGCAGAAATTGTGAAGTGTGGTTGCCGCCAACGCAGTCAACTTTGTGCTCAACGGAGTGAACAGTTTCTGTAGTATAAGCAGATACAGAGTATGCTATACATGCTATAACATCACGGCAACGAGTTCATTTGCAACACACACATTCAGAGCTAAATTAACCCTTCATCAATACTTGAGATCAGCGATTTACTCACGGTATGCTGTGACGAGTGACGGCGAATCATAAAGCTAGCTGGCCACTTCAAAGGGTCTTGGAAAAACGTTATATCTGCACTGCACAACCGCTCCATTTTAAAAAGCAAGACAGGGCTAGGGAGATTAATGTGATTGATTTATGGTTTTACGTTAAGTTCAGCTCATTTTTACAATTCAAATAAAAACATTTAACTGTGCTGCAATTCAGAGTTTAATCTGTTACCTTAGATACGAACTCATAGACACAGGATAGCCTACTACGTGTTAGCCGACCAAAATTTCTGGAGTTAGACCGGACTTGAAGCTGCTGCACACGTGCTGTTGACGGCGTTGTTCCAGTTTTCAGTACAGTCTGGCTTGTTTGAAAATTCGTTTATTCAGTAGCTGAGAGCATAAGCTTTCTAACCAGGTATAACAGCACGTCTATTTTTGTTTTTTTTAATATCGTTTTTTTAGGTCAACCGAAAGCTATGTCATCATGTCTTAAAACGTATTCGCTCTTTGTTAGCACTAGCATGCAAACACGCAAAGTCTGGCTTGTTTGAAAATTCGTTTATTCAGTAGCTGAGAGCATAAGCTTTCTAACCAGGTATAACAGCACGTATATTGTTGGTTTTTTAATATCGTTTTTTTAGGTCAACCGAAAGTGCTCTCATTATCGCATTAATGCCATTGACTGTTTGTTAGCACTAGCATTCTAAGACGCTGCATGTGACGAAACGTCGTCAACGAATTAGCGTAATGTCTCGTGAAATACTATTATTATTGAGGACTTCTGGTTATGCCTAAGCCATATGTTTGTTGATATACCTAGCTGACAGCGTTTTCATTTGTAATTTTTCATTTTGAATATCGTTCTTTCACTTCCGCAATCAGCTATTTCCTATCCTGCCTGCTGAGACCGTAGAGCTGACCGCATCACGTGTGCAAAGCCGACCAATGCTGTAACTTCACCGTTCGCATATGAATGACGTCACTTTCTCCATTCATCTCTATGGGGAAAAATTGGGCATAAAAATTAATATTTCTCAAAAACCGTGCAGCGAAACTTTCCACAAAGTAATAGCACACGATTCCCAAAGAAGCCGGTCATTTTGACATATGGCACGTGTATGTGGTGTGAAAACTCTGGGAGGAGTAGCGGTCCAAAAAATGGGTGGAAAGATAGAATAATAATAATAATAATATGTGCAATAATAATAGTGTAGTTGCCCTAAGGCAACCACACTAACTAGACAATTCCTGCAGAAATTGTGAAGTGTGGTTGCCGCCAACGCAAAGTCGACTTTGTGCTGAACGGAGTGAACAGTGGTAGGTAGTTGCTATGATGTCTGAGGCAGTTGCTAGGGTGTTGCTAGGTGGTTCTATGGAGTTCTAAGTGGTTTCATGGAATTCTAGGCGGTCGCTAGGGTGGTGCTAGGTGGTTGCTATGGAGTTTCAGGTGGTTGCTATTGAGCTCCAAGTGGTTGCTAGGGCATTGCTAGGTGGTTGCTAGGGTGTGCTAAGTGGTTGGTAGGTGGTTGCTATGGAGTTCTAGGCGGTTGCTAGGGTGTTGCTAGGCAGTTGTTATGGTGTTTCAGGTGGTTGCTAGGGTGTTGCTAGGTGGTTGCTATGGAGTTATAGCCGGTTGCTAGGGTGTTGCTAGGCATTTGCTATGGAGTTATAGGCAGTTGCTAGGGTGTTGCTAGGGTATTCTAGGTGGCTGCTAAGATGTTGCTAGGTGGTTGCTATGGATTTATAGGCAGTTGCTAGGGTGTTGCTAGGGTGTTGCTAGGTGGTTGTTAGCATGTTGCTAGGTTGTTTCTATAGTGTTGCTAGGCAGCTGTTATGGTGTTACAGGTGGTTGCTAGGGTGTTGCTAGGTGGTAGCTATGGTGTTTCAGGTGGTTGCTAGGGTGTTGCTAGGTGGTTGCTATGGAGTTCTAGGCCGTTGCTAGGGTGTTGCTAGGTGGTTGCTATGGAGTTCTAGGCCGTTGCTATGGTGTTGCTAGGTGGTTGCTATGGAGATCTAGGTGGTTGCTATGGAGTTCTAGGCAGTTGCTATGGTGTTGCTAGGTGGTTGCTATGGAGTTCTAGGCCGTTGCTAGGGTGTCGCAAGGTGGTTGCTATGAAGTTCTAGGTGGTTTCTAGGGTGTTGCTAGGTGGTTGCTATGGAGTTCTAGGCGGTTGCTATGGTGTTGCTAGGTGGTTGCTATGGAGTTCTAGGCGGTTGCTAGGGTGTTGCTAGGTGGTTGCTATGGAGTTCTAGGTGGTTGCTAGGGTGTTGCTAGGTGGTTGCTATGGAGTTCTAGGTGGTTGCTATGGTGTTGCTAGGTGGTTGCTATGGAGTTCTAGGCCGTTGCTAGGGTGTTGCTAGGTGGTTGCTATGGAGTTCTAGGTGGTTGCTAGGGTGTTGCTAGGTGGTTGCTATGGAGTTCTAGGCGGTTGCTAGGGTGTTGCTAGGTGGTTGCTATGGAGTTCTAGGTGGTTGCTAGGGTGTTGCTAGGGGGTTGCTAGGGTATTCTAAGTGGTTGCTAGGATGTTGCTAGGTGGTTGCTATGGAGTTCTAGGCAGTTGCTATGGTGTTGCTAGGTGGTTGCTATGGAGTTCTAGGTGGTTGCTAGGGGGTTGCTAGGGTATTCTAAGTGGTTGCTAGGATGTTGCTAGGTGGTTGCTATGGAGTTCTAGGTGGTTGCTATGGTGTTGCTAGGTGGTTGCTATGGAGTTCTATGCTGTTGCTAGGGTGTTGCTAGGTGGTTGCTATGGAGTTCTATGCTGTTGCTAGGGTGTTGCTAGGTGGTTGCTATGGAGTTCTAGGCCGTTGCTATGGAGTTCTAGGCGGTTGCTATGGTGTTACTAGGTGGTTGCTAGGGTGTTGCTAGGTGGTTGCTATGGAGTTCTAGGCAGTTGCTATGGTGTTGCTAGGTGGTTGCTATGGAGTTCTAGGCCGTTGCTAGGGTGTTGCTAGGTGGTTGCTATGGTGTTCCAGGTGGTTGCTAGGGTGTTGCTAGGTGGTTGCTATGGAGTTCTAGGCGGTTGCTAGGTGGTTGCTATGGAGTTCTAGGCGGTTGCTAGGGTGTTGCTAGGTGGTTGCTATGGAGTTCTAGGTGGTTGCTAGGGTGTTGCTAGGGGGTTGCTAGGGTATTCTAAGTGGTTGCTAGGATGTTGCTAGGTGGTTGCTATGGAGTTCTAGGTGGTTGCTATGGTGTTGCTAGGTGGTTGCTATGGAGTTCTAGGCCGTTGCTAGGGTGTTGCTAGGTGGTTGCTATGGAGTTCTAGGTGGTTGCTAGGGTGTTGCTAGGTGGTTGCTATGGAGTTCTAGGCCGTTGCTAGGGTGTTGCTAGGTGGTTGCTATGGAGTTCTAGGTGGTTGCTAGGGTGTTGCTAGGGGGTTGCTAGGGTATTCTAAGTGGTTGCTAGGATGTTGCTAGGTGGTTGCTATGGAGTTATAGGCGGTTGCTAGGGTGTTGCTAGGCTGTTGCTAGGTCTTTACTGAGTCCAATGACGCGACCCATTGTTCTCTATGACAAACGGTTCAAAAGTTATGAAATATCAAACATCGGCCAATCAGGAAGCGGGGCAAGGCTAATCTACACCAATGGACAAAGGACTCTCTACCATGTCCAATGAGGCATTGTACAATTTGAGGGCAATTTTTCCGCATAGAGATGAATGGCAGAATGTTCAAATCTAGAGAGAGACCAGAGTACTGCTGCTAGAAGACAGGGCATTGTGACATCACAAGGGTGAGAAGACAGAGCATTGTGACATCACAAAGGTGAACATTCCGCCATTCATTCTCTATGGGAAAAATTGCCCACAAAAATTTGTATTTTTCAAAAACCGTCCACCCAAACTTTCCACAAAGTAATAGCGCTCTATTCACGATCAGGCCGCTCGATTTGACACATTGCATGTGTATGTGGTGCGAAAACTCTGGGAGGAGTAGCAGTCCAAAAAATGGGTGGAAAGATAGAATAATAATAACTAGACAATTCCTGCAGAAATTGTGAAGTGTGGTTGCCGCCAACGCAAAGTGGACTTTGTGCTGAACGGAGCGAACAGTTTCTGTAGTATAAGCAGAGACAGAGTGTGGTATACATGCTATAACATCACGGCAACGAGTTGATATGCAACACGCATATTCAGAGCTAAATTAACCCTTCATCAATACTTGAGATCAGCGATTTACTCACGGTATGCTGTGACGAGTGACGGCGAATCATAAAGCTAGCTGGCCAGTTAAGAGGGTCTTGGAAAAACGTTATATCTGCACTGCACAACCGCTCCATTTTAAAAAGCAAGACAGGGCTAGGGAGATTAATTTGATTGATTTATGGTGTTAAGTTAAGTTCAGCTCATTTTTACCATTCAAATAAAAACATTTAACTGGGCTGCAATTCAGAGTTTAATCTGTTACCTTAGATACCAACTCATAGACAGAGGTAAGCCTATTACGTGTTAGCCGACCCAAATTTCTAAGAAAGAAAATGAGGCGAGAAATGTGTTAAAATAGTTGCATACGGCTTATGTGAATAAGCATCGGCTGGTAGCCAGTACTAGTAACTTCTGTTATAACGAGGGGTGCATGAACAAGCGAGCGGAGTTGTGTACTGTAGCAAATGCGTTGGGGTGAGAAAGCGTTGCTTTCACTAGCTGAATGCGTAATGCAGTTATAAAGAGACCAAAGTTTCCAACTCGCTGGAACATAAAACGGTATTACAAAAGTCAAAATTGACATATTATACATTGTTAGAAAGCTTATTCTCTCACCTATTAGATCGACGATGTGTAGATAAAGGCAGTTTGTACTACAAACTTACAGAGCACTCAATGCAGTATGTGTGGTATTACAAGCTGACGTCTTTTTCTGGAGTAAGACCGGACCTGAAGCTGCTGCACACGTTTTGTTGACGGCGTTGTTGCACTTTTCAGTAAAGTCTGGCTTGTTCGAAAATTCGTTTATTCAGTAGCTGAGAGCATAAGCTTTCTAACCAGGTATAACAGCACGTCTATTTTTGTTTTTTTAATATCGTTTTTTTAGGTCAACCGAAAGCTATGTCATCATGTCATAGAACGTATTCGCTCTTTGTTAGCACTAGCATGCAAAGACGGAAAGTCTGGCTTGTTTGAAAATTCGTTTATTCAGTAGCTGAGAGCATAAGCTTTCTAACCAGGTATAACAGCACGTATATTGTTGGTTTTTTAATATCGTTTTTTTTAGGTCAACCGAAAGTGCTCTCAATTATCGCATAAAAGCCATTCACTGTGTGTTAGCACTAGCATTCTAAGACGCTGCATGTGACGAAACGTCGTCAACGAATTAGCGTAATGTCTCGTGAAATACTATTATTATTGAGGACTTCTGGTTATGCCTAAGCCATATGTTTGTTGATATACCTAGCTGACAGCGTTTTCATTTGTAATTTTTCATTTTGAATATCGTTCTTTCACTTCCGCAATCAGCTATTTCCTATCCTGCCTGCTGAGACCGTAGAGCTGACCGCATCACGTGTGCAAAGCCGACCAATGCTGTAACTTCACCGTTCGCATATGAATGACGTCACCTTCTCCATTCATCTCTATGGGGAAAAATTGGGCATAAAAATTAATATTTCTCAAAAACCGTGCAGCGAAACTTTCCACAAAGTAATAGCACACGATTCCCAAAGAAGCCGGTCATTTTGACATATGGCACGTGTATGTGGTGTGAAAACTCTGGGAGGAGTAGCGGTCCAAAAAATGGGTGGAATAATAATAATAAATAAATAATATGTGCAATAATAATAGTGTAGTTGCCCTAAGGCAACCACACTAATAATAATAATAATATGTGCAATAATAATAGTGTAGTTGCCCTAAGGCAACCACACTAATAATAATATGTGCAATAATAATAGTGTAGTTGCCCTAAGGCAACCACACTAACTAGACAATTCCTGCAGAAATTGTGAAGTGTGGTTGCCGCCAACGCAGTCAACTTTGTGCTCAACGGAGTGAACAGTTTCTGTAGTATAAGCAGAGACAGAGTATGCTATACATGCTATAACATCACGCAACGAGTTCATTTGCAACACACATATTCAGAGCTAAATTAACCCTTCATCAATACTTGAGATCAGCGATTTACTCACGGTATGCTGTGACGAGTGACGGCGAATCATAAAGCTAGCTGGCCACTTCAGAGGGTCTTGGAAAAACGTTATATCTGCACTGCACAACCGCTCCATTTTAAAAAGCAAGACAGGGCTAGGGAGATTAATGTGATTGATTTATGGTTTTACGTTAAGTTCAGCTCATTTTACAATTCAAATAAAAACATTTAACTGTGCTGCAATTCAGAGTTTAATCTGTTACCTTAGATACGAACTCATAGACATAGGATAGCCTACTACGTGTTAGCCGACCCAAATTTCTGGAGTTAGACCGGACCTGAAGCTGCTGCACACGTGCTGTTGACGGCGTTGTTCCAGTTTTCAGTACAGTCTGGCTTGTTTGAAAATTCGTTTATTCAGTAGCTGAGAGCATAAGCTTTCTAACCAGGTATAACAGCACGTCTATTTTTGTTTTTTAATATCGTTTTTTAGGTCAACCGAAAGCTATGTCATCATGTCATAGAACGTATTCGCTCTTTGTTAGCACTAGCATGCAAAGACGGAAAGTCTGGCTTGTTTGAAAATTCGTTCATTCAGTAGCTGAGAGCATAAGCTTTCTAACCAGGTATAACAGCACGTATATTGTTGGTTTTTTAATATCGTTTCTTTAGGTCAACCGAAAGTGCTCTCATTATCGCATTAAAGCCACTCACTGTTTGTTAGCACTAGCATTCTAAGACGCTACATGTGACGAAACGTCAACGAATTAGCGTAATGTCTCGTGAAATACTATTATTATTGAGGACTTCTGGTTATGCCTAAGCCATATGTTTGTTGATATACCTAGCTGACAGCGTTTTCATTTGTAATTTTTCATTTTGAATATCGTTCTTTCACTTCCGCAATCAGCTATTTCCTATCCTGCCTGCTGAGACCGTAGAGCTGACCGCATCACGTGTGCAAAGCCGACCAATGCTGTAACTTCACCGTTCGCATATGAATGACGTCACCTTCTCCATTCATCTCTATGGGGAAAAATTGGGCATAAAAATTAATATTTCTCAAAAACCGTGCAGCGAAACTTTCCACAAAGTAATAGCACACGATTCCCAATGAAGCCGGTCATTTTGACATATGGCACGTGTATGTGGTGTGAAAACTCTGGGAGGAGTAGCGGTCCAAAAAATGGGTGGAAAGAATAAAATATATGAATAATAATATGTGCAATAATAATAGTGTAGTTGCCCTAAGGCAACCACACTAACTAGACAATTCCTGCAGAAATTGTGAAGTGTGGTTGCCGCCAACGCAAAGTCGACGTTGTGCTGAAAGGAGTGAACAGTGGTAGGTAGTTGCTATGATGTCTGAGGCAGTTGCTAGGGTGTTGCTAGGTGGTTCTATGGAGTTCTAAGTGGTTTTATGGAATTCTAGGCGGTCGCTAGGGTGGTGCTAGGTGGTTGCTATTGAGCTCCAGGTGGTTGCTAGGGTATGCTAAGTGGTTGTTAGGTGGTTGCCATGGAGTTCTAGGCGGTTGCTAGGGTGTTGCTAGGCAGTTGTTATGGTGTTCCAGGTGGTTGCTAGGGTATGCTAAGTGGTTGTTAGGTGGTTGCTTTGGAGTTATAGCCGGTTGCTAGGGTGTTGCTAGGCATGTGCTATGGAGTTAAAGGCAGTTACTAGGGTGTTGCTAGGGTATTCTAGGTGAATGCTAGGATGTTGCTAGGTGGTTGCTATGGAGTTATAGGCGGTTGCTAGGGTATTCTAGGTGGTCGATAGCATGTTGCTAGGTGGTTGCTATAGTGTTGCTAGGCAGTTGTTATGGTGTTTCACGTGGTTGCTATGGTGTTCCAGGTGGTTGCTAGGGTGTTGCTAGGTGGTTGCTATGGAGTTCTAGGTGGTTACTATGGTGTTGCTAGGCGGTTGCTTTGGAGTTATAGCTGGTTGCTAGGGTGTTGCTAGGCATTTGCTACGGTGTTCCAGGTGGTTGCTAGGGTGTTGCTAGGTGGTTGCTATGGAGTTCCAGGTGGTTGCTAGGGGGTTACTAGGTTATTCTAAGTGGTTGCTAGGATGTTGCTAGGTGGTTGCTATGGAGTTATAGGCGGTTGCTAGCGTGTTGCTAGGCAGTTGTTATGGTGTTCCAAGTGGTTGCTAGGGTGTTGCTAGGTGGTTGCTATGTTGTTCCAGGTGGTTGCTAGGGTGTTGCTAAGCAGTTGTTATGGTGTTCCAGGTTATTGCTAGGGTGTTGCTAGGTGGTTGCTATGGAGTTCTAGGCGGTTGCTATGGTGTTGCTAGGTGGTTGCTGGGTGTTGCTAGGTGGTTGCTATGGAGTTCTAGGCAGTTGCTATGGTGTTGCTAGGTGGTTGCATTGGAGTTCTAGGCCATTGCTAGGGTGTTGCTAGGTGGTTGCTAGGGTGTTCTAGGCGGTTGCAATGGTGTTGCTAGGTGGTTGCTATGGAGTTCTAGGTGGTTGCTAGGGTGTTGCTAGGTGGTTGCTATGGAGTTCTAGGTGGTTGCTAGGGTGTTGCAAGGGGGTTGCTAGGGTATTCTAAGTGGTTGCTAGGATGTTGCTAAGTGGTTGCTATGAAGTTCTAGGTGGTTGCTATGGTGTTGCTAGGTGGTTGCTATGGAGTTCTAGGCCATTGCTAGGGTGTTGCTAGGTGGTTGCTATGGAGTTCTAGGTGGTTGCTAGGGTGTTGCTAGGGGGTTGCTAGGGTATTCTAAGTGGTTGCTAGGATGTTGCTAGGTGGTTGCTATGGAGTTCTAGGCGGTTGCTATGGTGTTGCTAGGTGGTTGCTATGGAGTTCTAGGCGGTTGCTAGGATGTTGCTAGGTGGTTGCTATGGAGTTCTAGGCGGTTGCTATGGTGTTGCTAGGTGGTTGCTATGGAGTTCTAGGCGGTTGCTAGGGTGTTGCTAGGTGGTTGCTACGGTGTTGCTAGGCGGTTGCTAGGGTGTTGCTAGGGGGTTGCTAGGGTATTCTAAGGGGTTGTTAGGATGTTGCTAGGTGGTTGCTATGGAGTTATAGGCGGTTGCTAGGGTGTTGCTAGGCTGTTGTTATGGTGTTCCAAGTGGTTGCTAGGGTGTTGCTAGGTGGTTGCTAGGGTGTTGCTAGGTCGTTGCTATGGTGTTCCATGTGGTTGCTAGGGTGTTGCTGGGCAGTTGTTATGGTATTCCAGGTGGTTGCTAGGGTGTTGCTAGGTGGTTGCTATGGAGTTCTAGGCGGTTGCTATGGTGTTGCTAGGTGGTTGCTATGGAGTTCTAGGCCGTTGCTAGGGTGTTGCTAGGTGGTTGCTAGGGTGTTGCTAGGTGGTTGCTATGGAGTTCTAGGCGGTTGCTATGGTGTTGCTAGGTGGTTGCTATGGAGTTCTAGGTGGTTGCTAGGGTGTTGCTAGGTGGTTGCTATGGTGTTCCAGGTGGTTGCTAGGATGTTGCTAGGTGGTTGCTATGGAGTTATAGGCGGTTGCTAGGGTGTTGCTAGGGTATTCTAGGTGGTTGCTAGGATGTTTCTAGATGGTTGCTATGGATTTGTAGGTCGTTGCTAGGGTGTTGCTAGGCAGTTGTTATGGTGTTCCAGGTTGTTGCTAGGGTGTTTCTAGGTAGTTGCTATGGTGTTCCAGGTGGTTGCTAGGGTGTTGCTAGGTGGTTGCTATGGTGTTCCACGTGGTTGCCTGGGTGTTGCTAGGTGGTTGCTATGGAGTTCTAGGTGGTTGCTAGGGTGTTGCTAGGTGGTTGCTATGGCGTTCTAGGCCGTTGCTAGGGTGTTGCTAGGTGGTTGCTATGGAGTTCTAGGTGGTTGCTAGGGTGTTGCTAGGTGGTTGCTAGGGTGTTGCTAGGTGGTTGCTATGGTGTTGCTAGGTGGTTGCTATGGAGTTATAGCCGGTTGCTAGGGAGTTGCCAGGCATTTGCTATGGTGTTCCAAGTGGTTGCTATGGAATTCTAGCTGGTTGTTATGATGTTGCTAGGTCGTTGCTATGGAGATAGTGCCGGTTGCTAGGATGTTACTAGGGGGTTGCTATGGAGTTCTAGGCAGTGGCTAAGCCCTTACTGAGTCCAATGTCGCATCCCATAGTTCTCTATGACAAACGGTTCAAAAGTTATGGAATATCAAACATCGGCCAATCAGGAAGGAGGGCGAGGCTGATCTACACCTATGGACAAGGGCCTCTCGACCATGTCCAATGAGGCATTGCACAATTTTTGGGCAATTTTTCCCCATAGAGATGAATGGCAGAATGTTCAAATCTAGAGAGAGAGCAGAGCACTGCTGCTAGAAGACAGGCCATTGTGACATCACAAAGGTGAGAAGACTGAGCATTGTGACATCACAAGGGTGAACATTCCGCCATTCATTCTCTATGGGAAAAATTTCCCAAAAGAAGTGGAATTTCTCAAAAACCGTGCACCCAAACCTTCCACAAAGTAATAGCACACCATTCCCGATCAATCCGCTCGATCTGACATATTGCACGTGTATGTGGTGCGAAAACTCTGGGAGGAGTAGCGGTCCAAAAAATGGGTGGAATAATAATAATAACTAGACAATTCCTGCAGAAATTGTGAAGTGTGGTTGCCGCCAACGCAGTCAACTTTGTGCTCAACGGAGTGAACAGTTTCTGTCGTATAAGCAGAGACAGAGTATGCTATACATGCTATAACATCACGGCAACGAGTTCATTTGCAACACACATATTCAGAGCTAAATTAACCCTTCATCAATACTTGAGATCAGCGATTTACTCACGGTATGCAGTGACGAGTGACGGCGAATCATAAAGCTAGCTGGCCACTTCAGAGGGTCTTGGAAAAACGTTATATCTGCACTGCACAACCGCTCCATTTTAAAAAGCAAGACAGGGCTAGGGAGATTAATGTAATTGATTTATGGTTTTACGTTAAGTTCAGCTCATTTTTACAATTCAAATAAAAACATTAAACTGTGCTGCAATTCAGAGTTTAATCTGTTACCTTAGATACGAACTCATAGACATAGGATAGCCTACTACGTGTTAGCCGACCCAAATTTCTGGAGTTAGACCGGACCTGAAGCTGCTGCACACGTGCTGTTGACGGCGTTGTTCCAGTTTTCAGTACAGTCTGGCTTGTTTGAAAATTCGTTTATTCAGTAGCTGAGAGCATAAGCTTTCTAACCAGGTATAACAGCACGTATATTGTTGGTTTTTTAATATCGTTTTTTTAGGTCAACCGAAAGTGCTCGCATTATCGCATTAAAGCCATTGACTGTTTGTTAGCACTAGCATTCTAAGAGACGCTGCATGTGACGAAACGTCGTCAACGAAATAGCGTAATGTCTCGTGAAATACTATTATTATTGAGGACTTCTGGTTATGCCTAAGCCATATGTTTGTTGATATACCTAGCTGACAGCGTTTTCATTTGTAATTTTTCATTTTGAATATCGTTCTTTCACTTCCGCAATCAGCTATTTCCTATCCTGCCTGCTGAGACCGTAGAGCTGACCGCATCACGTGTGCAAAGCCGACCAATGCTGTAACTTCACCGTTCGCATATGAATGACGTCACCTTCTCCATTCATCTCTATGGGGAAAAATTGGGCATAAAAATTAATATTTCTCAAAAACCGTGCAGCGAAACTTTCCACAAAGTAATAGCACACGATTCCCAAAGAAGCCGGTCATTTTGACATATGGCACGTGTATGTGGTGTGAAAACTCTGGGAGGAGTAGCGGTCCAAAAAATGGGTGGAATAATAATAATAATAACTAGACAATTCCTGCAGAAATTGTGAAGTGTGGTTGCCGCCAACGCAGTCAACTTTGTGCACAACGGAGTGAACAGTTTCTGTAGTATAAGCAGAGACAGAGTATGCTATACATGCTATAACATCACGGCAACGAGTTCATTTGCAACACACATATTCAGAGCTAAATTAACCCTTCATCAATACTTGAGATCAGCGATTTACTCACGGTATGCAGTGACGAGTGACGGCGAATCATAAAGCTAGCTGGCCACTTCAGAGGGTCTTGGAAAAACGTTATATCTGCACTTCACAACCGCTCCATTTTAAAAAGCAAGACAGGGCTAGGGAGATTAATGTAATTGATTTATGGTTTTACGTTAAGTTCAGCTCATTTTTACAATTCAAATAAAAACATTAAACTGTGCTGCAATTCAGAGTTTAATCTGTTACCTTAGATACGAACTCATAGACATAGGATAGCCTACTACGTGTTAGCCGACCCAAATTTCTGGAGTTAGACCGGACCTGAAGCTGCTGCACACGTGCTGTTGACGGCGTTGTTCCAGTTTTCAGTACAGTCTGGCTTGTTTGAAAATTCGTTTATTCAGTAGCTGAGAGCATAAGCTTTCTAACCAGGTATAACAGCACGTATATTGTTGGTTTTTTAATATCGTTTTTTTAGGTCAACCGAAAGTGCTCGCATTATCGCATTAAAGCCATTGACTGTTTGTTAGCACTAGCATTCTAAGAGACGCTGCATGTGACGAAACGTCGTCAATGAAATAGCGTAATGTCTCGTGAAATACTATTATTATTGAGGACTTCTGGTTATGCCTAAGCCATATGTTTGTTGATATACCTAGCTGACAGCGTTTTCATTTGTAATTTTTCATTTTGAATATCGTTCTTTCACTTCCGCAATCAGCTATTTCCTATCCTGCCTGCTGAGACCGTAGAGCTGACCGCATCACGTGTGCAAAGCCGACCAATGCTGTAACTTCACCGTTCGCATATGAATGACGTCACCTTCTCCATTCATCTCTATGGGGAAAAATTGGGCATAAAAATTTATATTTCTCAAAAACCGTGCAGCGAAACTTTCCAGAAAGTAATAGCACACGATTCCCAAAGAAGCCGGTCATTTTGACATATGGCACGTGTATGTGGTGTGAAAGCTCTGGGAGGAGTAGCGGTCCAAAAAATGGGTGGAATAATAATAATAATAACTAGACAATTCCTGCAGAAATTGTGAAGTGTGGTTGCCGCCTACGCAAAGTCGTCTTTGTGCTGAACGGAGTGAACAGTGGTAGGTAGTTGCCATGATGTCTGAGGCAGTTGCTAGGGTGTTGCTATGTGGTTCTATGGAGTTCTAAGTGGTTTCATGGAATTCTAGGCGGTCGCTAGGGTGTTGCTATGTGTTTGCTATGGTGTTTCAGGTGGTTGCTATTG
>NC_057942.1:22227485-22346569 GCF_018555375.3 Anguilla rostrata | reverse complement strand
CTAATAATATGTGCAATAATAATAGTGTAGTTGCCCTAAGGCAACCACACTAATAATAATCAGTACTCACTTTGTGGTATGTCGGCTAACAATAAAGTGTAGCCTAGACAGCGCATTCCTGAATGTTAGATCGATATAGATTACATTACAGGCATTTGGCAGATGCTCTTATCCAGAGCGACGTACAACAAAGTGTATAACCATAACCAGGAACAAGTGTGTCGAAAACCCTAGAGAGAAGTACTGTTCCAAATGCAGGGAACAACCGCATAGTTCAAGTTGGACCCTGTATGTTAAACTGATTAACACTAAAACAAACAAGAACAGCAACAACGCAGTCTATGCAAAAATACAAGCAGTAGTTAAGACGAGTGCATTAACTAAGTCAACTACGAACAGCTACCTAGTTACAACCCTAAGCTTACAGTCAATTTAGAGATTACAGGGAGGTCGGGAGGGATGGGGAGAGGTGCAGCCTGAAGAGGTGAGTCTTCAGTTGTCGCTTGAAGTGGGTCAGGGTCTCAGCTGTTCTCACCTCCACAGGGAGGTCATTCCACCATCCTGGGGCCAGAACAGACAGGAGACGTGATCGGGAAGCGCAGGTGCGAAGAGGGGAAGGTGCCAGGCGTCCTGAGTTAGCGGGATGGAGGGGTCTGGCTGGCATGTAGGGTTTGAAGATCTTGTGGAGGTATGCTGGGGCTGATCCCTTGATTGCCTGGTATGCTAGGACCTATGTTTTAAATTTGATGCGAGCCATAATAGGCAAGGGGAGTGACGTGGGAGTGTCTGGGGAGGTTGAAGACCAGACGAGCTGCAGCATTCTGAATGAGTTGCAGGGGTCTGATGGCAGATGCCGGTAGTCCAGCCAGAAGAGAGTTGCAGTAGTCCAGGCGGGATAGTACCATTGCTTGGACCAGGAGCTGGGTTGAGTAGGTGGTGAGAAAGGGGCGGATCCTCCGGATGTTATACAGGAAAAATCTGCACGCCTGGCTTACTGCTGCAATGTTCTTGGAGAGGGACAACCTGTTGTCCATCACCACTTCGAGATTTTTGGCACAGGGTGATGATGTCACTAAGGTGTCCCCTAGGGAAATGGACAAATCAAGGAGGGGAGAGGTTAGTGCAGGCATAAAGATTAGCTCCGTCTTTCCCGGGTTGAGCTTCAGGTGGTGATTGTCCATCCAGCTCTGTATGTCCCTCAGGCAAGCGGAGATGCGGGCAGGGACCTGTGTGTCCGATGGGGAGAAGGAGAGAAAGAGTTGTGTGTCCTCGGCATAAAAGTGATAGGACAAGCTATGGGCAGAGATTACAGGGCTAAGGGATCTGGTGTATAAGGAAAAGAGAAGGGGACTGAGGACTGAGTCCTGGGGAACTCCGGTGGCGAGGGGACGGAGCGGCGATAGTTTACTAGCCCAGGCAACCTGGAAGGAACGATCGGAGAGGTAGGACTCAATCCAGTCAAGGACTGTGCCGCAGATCCCTGTTGCTGCCAGGGAGGACAGGAGGATGGAGTGCTCCAGTGGCAAAAGCAGCGGAGAGGTCTAGCAGAATCAGGACAGAGGAGACGGAGGCTGCTCGTGCGGCATGGAGTGACACACTGACCGAGAGGAGTGCAGTCTCTGTCGAGTGGCCAGGCCTGAAGCCGGACTGGTGGGGGTCAAGCAGGTTATTCTGAGAGAAGAAAGCAGAGAGTTGATTAGATGCAGCTCGTTCAAGCGTTTTGGATAGAAAAGGAAGGAGAGATACCGAGCGGTAGTTCTGGATGACTGAGGGGTCTAGTGTGGGCTTCTTCAGCAGCGAGGTGATGTGGGCCCTCTTGAAGGATGAGGGGAAACATCCAGAAGATAGGGAGGAGGGATGTGACAAATGGGAGGATGTCTGGTGTGATTGCCTGGAGCAGAGATGAGGGGATAGGGTCGAGAGCACAGGTGGTAGGGCGGTGGGACAGCAGGAGCTGGGAAACTCCAGAGTCTGTGAGAAGAGAAAATGTGGAGAAACATGGGGTGGAGGGCTTAGAGGGGGCGGAGGGCGCAGGGGGGCAGAGGAGGCAAAGGAGCTGCGGATGTCTGCGATCTTCTCGTCAAAGAATACTGCAAAGTCATCTGCAGTGAAGGAAGACTGGGGTGGGGGAGGTAGCATGCTGAGGAGAGAGGGGAAAATACAGAACAGTTGATGAGGGTTAGAAATGGAGTTATGAATTTTAGTTTGACAGTAATTTGCCTTAAGTAGGCAATATACTTTGTACGAAGTAGAACTTTTTGAGCAAAACGAAGCAATCCGAACAACTGACGAACAAAAAGACGCGGTGTTGTGTGTTCGTACGGCGCAGTGTGCGACGGCCTCCAGGGAGAACTTTTGGAAAACTTCTTTCTTGTTCTCCGACCTCCCCCTCTCAGCTATTGGTCCAAATATCACATGGGTGGTTACTTCACGGTTGAGCGTTCAGAGGGCAGGCTTCGCATGCTAATGTACGGAGAGTCAGCGCCAATCTCTCTTCTGTAGAGATGGGAATTCTGTGAGTTCCCGCATGTTTGATGAATGGTGCTACTCGTTTCAGCAAGTCATCAAAATGCCTAGCACACATTCGGAAATAAGAGAAAGTGGACCCCCTCGCCTAAACTCCGCATTTGACGAAGGTACAGACAAAACTCTCCATTCTTCGTCCTACTCTGATTTAGAGGACGAATGTACCATCTTCTTCGCCTTCTTTTTTTCTTTTGCATAGCTCGATAAACTAAAGCCACTTTAAACTTTTTGTTTTGTGTTGTGATCGCGTGCAGCTCTTCTCTTTATACATCCATGGCGTAGCCGCGAGACGGAGGTCTGGTTGAGATTCCAGCCCCGGTTAATAGCTGCCTCGTAATTATTCGTAATTATTCACGCCCCAGCGGCGTGGAGTGACTTTAAACGGTGCGGTGTTCTCACTGAGTATACCGACAACAGTGTTCGTGGACATGTTCGGCGGTGGTTCTCTATCCTGAAGTTCTTTCTTCTTACTGAGTATACTGCCAGTTTTAGCGGCAGTGACAACAGAAGAAAACTCTGTCAGGAGAGACTGATAGGCTGAAAGGTTGGATGGGTCCCTGGATTTCCCCCACTTCCTCTCAGCAGTGCGAAGGCTGGCCCTGGAGGTGCGTAGGATGTCAGACATCCATGGACTGGGAGGGGATGAGCATGCTGGCCTAGGGACAAGAGGACAGAGGGAAGGTGTACTTGTTTAATGGCTGCTATAAGTCTAGACAGTCTAGCTGTTTCACCATACATGTAACTGCAATATGGTCATTCGCAGAAAATAACGGGTATTAAAATACTGTAGCAGAATTTTTAGTTAGAAGGCAAATTAGCTTTCATTTAAAAATATACAAAATTTTACCACAAGAGGGAGCCAGCTGTCTACGAATAGAGACAGAGCGCAACGCGTCATGCTCTGAAAACCACGCCCACCGGAGGGGAAAACAATCGGGGCTGAAACACTAACAAAATGCCTGTAGCTAGCTAAAAACATTAGATTTAAGCATGTCAAAGGATTATTTTAGCACCCTATGTCTACCTGCGTCAATGTCTGTTTACCCAATAAATAAACAGCCTGAAACAAAACACCACTTGTCACAAACACATACATATATGAATTGTAAGGTCAGCTCACCTTATTTTCTTTCTAGTGGGAAAACTACAATATCTTTGCCGTTTAGCCTAGCTGCACAGCTAGCCTACCCATAGGCGGACACCCCCATTTAAAGCTGGAGAGAGTAGAGAGTAAACTGTACCGATATCTTCTCCAAGTGCAGAATTGGCCCATGGTATGCACTCGGACAAGGTGATGTTTATTAAACACTTTATAATATGCCCATATATGTTTGGATGGACGTGAAATCTCACATAAAGGTAGTTTAATTACCCTAAATACGAGACAACTACTTTTTCTGCACACATCCTTTTGAAATTTTCTATGAATAGGACATGACATATACCACAAGGGAGCGTGTGCCTGTTTTGGCAAGTGTCCGACTATGGCTGGGTAAAGCATAGACATATAACCGTGGTGAAGTTGGTTTCAAGTTGGATATTCCAGTTGGATATTCAATTTCCCCGACTCTGACACCCAAGGAAGGACCAACACCTAATTTGTGGCAGAATGTTCTTTTCCACCACACTGCTTGGGATTCGGAACACCTGCCCACCAACAAGGGCCAGCGGGGAAAAGTCATAGTGGGGGGGGGGAAGTGGGACTGACTACCCAGGGCCCGAATGAGGGGAGGGCCCTCGAAAAGGCTGGAATGATGCGGGAGAGACATGGATTAAGAGAGGAAGGGGGCCCACAGAGACTGCTTATGTATAGGGCCCAGAATTTTGTGCTAAAAAGCATAATGTGGTTGAGTATTACATAATTAGAACAAAATGACCAATATATATTTCATATATTTTTCTTATATACATATATTGTCAATTAGAAAGATTGCTAACTAGCTGCATACATCTGGCTTTTTCCAATAGTTCCAACGTAGAACTGTATATCAAATTAAAGCCGCAAGCGGCGTTGGGAAGGGTCCAAGCATTGGCACCATCGCGCCCCCTATGGAGCGATTTTAAAATGGCTCTGTCCTCATGATCATACACCTTCACCCAACATATCTACTGAATATCATGATGATTGTATAAAAAATTGATGACTTATGGCCAATTTTGTGCTAAGAGACGCTGGCGGATGACTTAGTTGCGTCGCCATGGATGTGTCCTGGCCGCTTCCCGTAAAGGCCTTTACTATGTCATAACACTTAGATGGCATGTCGTAACCCTTAGATGGCCCAGCGTGTATGTACAGCTGCAGCGCTTCCATGCCGCAACTAAAAAAAGCGTCACACTAGTGTTGTCACGATACCAAAATTTTGACTTTGATACCGACACCAGGTTTAGTATCACGATACTCGATACTGAAGCGATACTGATTCAATACTCGGTACCTAACGATACTGAAATTACCTTAATAGATCAGAAACGTGATGTCCACAAGGATTGACCTCATTTTTGAATTCATGGTTTATTAACAACCTGGTTCATGAACAACCTTTGATTTGAAGCCTCTTCAACATATTAATATGCATAGGCCTATAGTGTTACAACACTGAACAATAGAAAAATATGTTAAATATATTTCAAAAATTAAACAGTTGTAAACTAAATCATCTTTAAAACAGGTCTTTCACCTTTAAATAGATTTAAAAACAGCATATTTCAATAACAATACAGCATCTATCTATAATAAAATATTTCCAAATTGGAACACCTATTGCTACTGAAGTGAACTGAGTCAAAGCTTGCGCTGTATCAAAGAGCTGAGTACACAAGCGCAAGTCACCTCACTTGGCAACCTTAGTTGCTACTGTCATCTAGCGAAGATTCTGACAAATTACGCTTTTCATCCTCTAAAGCAGTAATGCGGGAGACAATTTCCCCTGCCTTTTACATTTTACTCAGAACTACATAACGTCGGAATATTCTAATACCGAACCGATTCTTTTTTTTTTTTTTTTTTTTTTTTTTAAGTACCGAGAAAGTGCTGAAGTTTTGGTATACCGTGCAACACTACGTCAGACACATATTCCAATCCATTGCTCAGTTTAGCAGAGAATGCACATTTCAGAGCGCCACAGAGACAGATAGAATAATAACACATAAATACACATTTCAAATAATAAATAAGACATCGAAAAAAAGATGAAATATCAACTTGCGATCTGCGTGCTGCGCGCAAAGTAGCCTACCGTTTTATTTATTTAGACATTGGCAGATAAGAGAATTTTCGGTTACGCTGACCTATAAAATGTTATTCCAACAGCAAAATCAGACATGTTATACATCGTTAGAAAGCTTATACTTTCACCAACTGAATAAATGAATTGTCAATCAAGCCAAATTGTACTAAGAAGGGCAACAACGCCGTAAGCAACAGGTGTGGTATTGCGCACAGCTATTTTGGAAGGTAGCCTACCCAGTTATCACAAATGTGCGTATATTTCACAGACGGATTGTCCAAGACAATATATGACCACTCAGTCGCAAAAGGGGCATCTCTACGCGTAAAACCATTGGTAAAATTGTATATTTGGTCAATGTTTAGACCCAGATATTGACTGTAGAATGACATGGTATCATTTTTAAAAACTTTGTCTCGTTCATTTCGTTATTCAGTGAGCAGCGTTTTCACTGCTGTATTGGCATATTTTAGGGCTAATGTCGGGTTTATCTTGTTGCTACGGAATATTACATAACATTACATTACAGGCATTTGGCAGATGCTCTTATCCAGAGCGATGTGCAACAAAGTGTATAATCATAATCAGGAACAAGTGTGTCGAAAACCCTAGAGAGAAGTACCGTTCCAAATGCAGGGAACAACCGCATAGTTCAACTTGGACCCTGTAGGTTAAACTGATTGTGGCAAGTGAGTGCCACCCCTCCTGCCCGCCAACAGACTCACTGGAGACAAGGTTTGGTTTTAGCACTTGCGTGCTTGTTTATTCAGCCACCGGCTTCGCCTGGCTACAACGTAACACAGATACTTTTGGGTTTCCGGTAATTTCTGTTCCGTCCCGTCTTTTCTCCGGCGTTTTTCGCTCTCGAAGACTCCCGGTCTCCGCTTTTAAAAACCCCAGGCTCACTGTTGAAAACAATCAGAGGCAATCAGCGCAATTAAACAATTGATAATTATCGGCGCTGATTACCTCCCCCTGACAGTTGTGACGAAGGATCGGAGAGCCGCTCCTCTCACTCTCTCTCTCTCTCTCTGCAGCCGACGCTCAAACCACGCCCACCCCACCACATACCCCCACCGCCCGACTTAGGCCGGGGAGCCATCCGGCCGATGACCAACACCCCCCCCCCCCCCCTCCTCCTGGGGGCGAGAGAGGAAGTCAGCCACGACCATCCGTGCGCCCGGTCTATGGATCACCTTGAAGTTAAAAGGCTGCAAAGCCAGATACCACCGAGTGATCCGGGCGCTGGTATCCTTCATGCGGTGAAGCCATTGGAGGGGGGCATGGTCCGAACAGAGGGTGAATGGGCGACCCAGAAGGTAATAACGGAGGGCTCTGACCGCCCACCGAATGGCGAGGCACTCTTTCTCCACCGTGCTGTACTTCGCCTCCCGTTGTGACAGTTTTCGGCTAATGTACAGCAGGGGGCGGTCGACTCCCTCCACCTGCCGGGTCAAAACCACCCCCAGGCCTCTGTCCGACGCATCGGTCTGCAAAACAAAAGGGAGAGAGAAGTTAGGTGTGAACAAGAGTGGCTCCCCACAGAGAGCTTCTTTTACCCTCTCAAACGCCCGCTGGCACGGTTCCGTCCACTGGACCAGATCTGAGGCACCTTTTCGGGTTAAGTCAGTTAGGGGGCTGGTTAGCTCCGAAAATGCCGGGATGAATCTTCTGTAATAGCCGGCCAGCCCCAAGAACCTCCTTACCTCTTTTTTTGACTTGGGTCGGGGACAGGCTGCAATCGCAGCGGTTTTGTCCACTAGAGGCCACTCCTGTCCACTTCCCAAGTGGTACCCCAAATACCGTACCTCCGCTCGGCCAATAGCACACTTCTTTGGGTTAGCCGTGAGCCCAGCCTGCCTTAAGGATTCGAGCACTACCCCCACATGCTGCAAATGCTCCTCCCAACTGCTGCTATGGATAATTACATCATCCAGATAGGCAGCAGCATATCCAGCATGCGGACGCAATACCCGATCCATTAGGCGCGGGAAGGTGGCAGGGGCTCCGAATAACCCAAACGGAAGTGTCCTGAATTGGTACAAACCATCCGGAGCGGAGAAAGCTGTTTTTTCCTTAGATTTGGCAGATAAGGGAATCTGCTAGTAACCCTTGGTTAAATCCAGCGTCGAAAAAAATCGAGCCGTGCCAAGCCGATCCAAGAGCTCGTCGACCCGAGGCATTGGATAAGCATCAAACTGCGACACTTAATTTACTAATCCACACAGAAGCGAATAGACCCATCAGGCTTACCTACCAGCACAATGGGGCTACTCCAGGGACTGTGGGATTCCTCTATTACCCCCAGCTCTAGCATTGCTTTTATCTCTGCCTGAACCAATTTCTTTTTGTGTTCTGGCAACCTATAGGGGCGGGTCCGCACCGTCACCCCCGGGGAAGTGTCAATGTGGTGGTGTATGAGGTGCGTGCATCCTGGTATGGGGGAAAACACATCAGCAAAACGCTTTTGCAACAAGGCAAGGTCTGCTCTCTGATTCGGTGAGAGATGGTCATCTGAAAGGGTTGAGATCTGATTGGATGAATTTGGTACCTCCGGCTGCAGCTCATCTCTCTCCTTATCCACCGTAACCAGAGAGACAGCCACCACCTCCTTCCACGCTTTCAGGTGATTGAGGTGATAAATCTGTTTTGCCCCCTCTCTATCAGTACGCTCTACCTCATAGTCAACCTCCCCCACTCGCCGTGTGACCGCAAAGGGCCCTTGCCACTTGGCGAGTAATTTAGAACTAGAGGTAGGGAGTAACACAAGAACTTTATCTCCCGGTGAAAACTGACGTAGTTTAGCTCCTCTGTCGTAGTGCTGTTGCTGACGTGCCTGCGCCTCGAGCAAATTCTCCCGTGACAACTTACCCAGTGTATGGAGTTTTGCTCGCATGTCCAGCACGTACTGTAATTCATTTTTACTAGGACTCGGACCCTCCTCCCAGTTTTCTTTAACTAGGTCCAATATCCCCCGGGGTTTCCTACCGAACAGTAGTTCAACGGGAGAAAATCCCGTGGAGGCCTGGGGAACCTCCCGCACTGCAAACACCAGAGAAGATAACCACTTATCCCAATTACGGCTATCCTCATGAACGAACTTCCGGATCATAGACTTCAACGTTCTATTAAAACGCTCAACAAGCTCATCCGTTTGGGGATGGTACACGCTGGTTCTAATAGATTGAATGCCCAATAACCCGTACAGCTCGCGTAGTTTGCGTGACATAAACTGCGTGCCCTGGTCAGTCAGAATCTCTTTCGGGATTCCGACTCAGGAGATTATTGAAAACAATGCCTGTGCAACACTTTTTGCCGAAATTCTGCGCAAAGGAACTGCTTCGGGATACCTTGTTGCATAATCCACCAGAACTAGCACGAAGCGGTATCCCTGCGTGCTCCGATCAAATGGCCCGATGAGGTCCATCCCCACTCTCTCAAAAGGGACCTCCATTAGCGGAAGGGGGCGCAACGGCGCTTTTGGGATAGCCGGGGAATTTACTAGTTGGCATTCAGGGCACGACGCACACCACCGACGCACCGTCGGCCCAAATGCCCAGCCAATAGAAACGAGCCATTATCCGGTTCAGTGTTTTCTCATACCCTAAATGACCAGCTATGGGGTTAAAATGAGCCGTCTGAAAAACCATTTCTTGAGAGCTTTTAGGCACCAGCAATTAGGTGGTTTCCTCATTAGTGTCACGACACACTCTGTATAACCTATCCCGAAGTATTACAAAATACGGGTGAGTGAGTGTTGCACCAGGGCGCACCTGCTGACCATCAATGGACATGCGGTCAAAGGCAAAGCGTAGGGTGTCATCACGAGACTGCTCGAGTGGGAAATCCTCCATGGGGCGAAACACCGGTACCTGCGGAGTCTCCCCCGGAGGCTCCACTGATGCCGGCTCCCCCTCTGCCGCATCGGACGACCCCGCGTCACCGCTGACAGCAGCACACACATCACACAGCCCTACCTGTCGTGAATGCACCCCCCCTACCTTACCAGCTGCCTGGCGGAACCCCGGCAAATCAGTGCCTAAAATCAGAGGGTGCGGGAGAGGCGGGAGCTAACCGCAGCCTTTATTTAATGTTTTTTTCCTTGACACCGAATTTCCACTGAGACTATAGGGTACTCGTGTAAATCCCCATGCACACACCTTATAGATACCCTTGATGCTTCTAACAACGCCTCGGGTCGAACCAGGCTCTGTTGAATCATAGTCTGCATAGCCCCTGAGTCCAACAGCGCCTGGTGTTCACTCCTTTGAATCCTTGAATCCGGAATACAGTACGCTCTGTCTGAGCGGAGGTGGGCGGGCCGACAACACGAACCACCTGCCCCACCTCCATGAGCGGGCACTCGCAGGTGACCCGGTTGTCTGCACCGCCAACACCCCGGTCCGGGCGTCTGAGGAGCTCTCTGTGGGTCGAACCCCGCCGCCACTGAGCCTGGGGCTGGGGAAACAGAAAAAAAAGGGTTGTTGCGGGAAAATGAGGGGGTTTGGGCACGAGGAAGGGAGGAAGGAAGGGGGGGAGGAAGGGAACGAGGAGGGGCTCTCCTGCTCGGAGCCGTTTCTGCCCGTCCTTGCTGCTGCTGCTGCTGCTGCTGTGACTGGCCGCGGGGGTAGAGCGCCAGGTGGTCCTCCGCCAGGGTGACGGCGGCCGCCAACCCGGTTGGTCGATGGCACCTCACCCAGTTCGCCGTCTTCCCCGGGAGGCCATCAATGAACCGCTCAAGGGTCACCAGCTCCACCACCCCGTCGGCTGACCGGAGTTCCGGTCGCAGCCACCGACGCGCCATGTCCAGCAGTCTCTGTGCGTACACGAACGGCCAGTCCTCTCCCGCCAGGGTTGTCTCCCGGAACCGCCTCCGGTGTTCTTCCGGGCTGTACCCCAGGTGGTCCAGGACCGCCTTCCTCAGGTTCGCGTACTCAGATTGCGCTGTGGGGGGTAGGCTGTGTGCCGCTTGTTGGGCTTCCCCTGTTAAGAGAGGCAGGAGGCGGACGACCCACTCCTCCTCCGGCCATCGGCACGCCCTCGCTTCCACCTCAAACCCCTCGAGGAATGCCTCCGCGTCGTCATCCGGGGTCATTTTGGGTATATGGAGAGCTACGGGGGACCCGGTCTGTCGCTCTCGGGAGCTGGTTTCTCCCACAGCAGCCAGCTGCAGCAGAGCCTGAGTCTGGAGGGAGGTCTGCGCACATAGAGCCTCTAGCTGTTCGGTGTGTAACACCGCCTGTCTTTCCTTCATCGCTGCCATCCCCTCCAGCATTCTTGCCAGCGCCACCACCAGTTGTGTAGTTTCCCCCTGTTCCGGGCTGTGCTCCATGATTGTCTCTTGTGAAACTATTGGTCGTCTTATTCTATGCTCCCCGTATGGGCCACCACTGTGGCAAGTGAGTGCCACCCCTCCTGCCCGTCAACAGACTCACTGGAGACAAGGTTTGGTTTTAGCACTTGCGTGCTCGTTTATTCAGCCACCGGCTTCACCTGGCTACAACGTAACACAGATACTTTTGAGTTTCTGGTAATTTCTGTGCCGTCCCATCTTTTCTCCGGGGTTTTTCCCTCTCGAATACTCCCGGTCTCCGCTTTTAAAAACCCCAGGCTCACTGTTGAAAACAATCAGAGGCAATCAGCGCAATTAAACAATTGATAATTATCGACGCTGATTACCTCCACCTGACAGTTGTGACGAAGGATCCGAGAGCCGCTCCTCTCACTCCCTCTCTCTCTCTCTGTGCAGCCGACGCTCAAACCACGCCCACCCCACCACACTGATTACCACTAACACAAACAAAAACAGCAACAACGCAGTCTATGCAAAAATACAAGCAATAGTTAAGACTAGTGCATTAACTAAGTCACCTACGAAACAGCTAACTAGTTACAACCTAAAGCTTACAGTCAATGTAGAGATTAAATTGAGAATACGATTTCTCTCAGCATAATGACGGATTTAAAGAGTAAACGAACTCACCCGATATTGTCTTCAAATGGATCCATGCCAAAGAAAAGTAATGATTCATCCTCTCAAAGCTTTTACTAACAAACTTGTAGTAGCAAAAAATATCAACTCGCCATCCATGC
This sequence comes from Anguilla rostrata, assembly GCF_018555375.3. Taxonomy (NCBI): domain Eukaryota; kingdom Metazoa; phylum Chordata; class Actinopteri; order Anguilliformes; family Anguillidae; genus Anguilla; species Anguilla rostrata. Next base: position 22,334,723 of record NC_057942.1, on the reverse strand, counting down.
TAACTGCTTCCTATGCTCAGAGTACCGTATTATTTATTTAGACATTGGTAGAGTACAGCATAAATTGCGTCTTTTGTTTATATTCAATATTAGTAATTGCAGCGAGAAACTGCAGCTGTAGACACAAGATAGTCTGTTATGTTATGGTAGCAATGGAACGAAGCGGACTATATATGTATGACCGTCATTGTTTCATTATACCAGCGTGTTTTAGCGCGTTTGCACAGAAACTCAGAACCTATCAATAAAATGGTTTAGCTATTTCTCAGCATAATGACAGATTCAAAGACTAAACGAACTCACCCGATACTGTCTTCAAATGGATTCATGCTCAAGAAAAGTAATTATACATCCTCTCAAAAAGCTTTTACTAACAAACCTTTGGTATCCTAGCATGCACTCTGGGTGGCACTGTCTTCCATTCCTTCCCCGACGGTCAGACCCTCCCCTCACTGATAAAAACTAGACCGTACGGTGTCGGATTACTTGCGTCGCCATGGATGTCGCTTGGCGTAAAGAAGTTTACTAGATGTCGTAACACTTAGATTTGGAGCTCCAGCTCTTCCGCACCCCAACTAATAAAAAAGTCCAAATGGCGGGCAAACAATATGGCGGACATAGGTGCTCCCAAAAGTTGTAGAGCACATTCAGATGCATCGGTCGATGAAGTTTTGTGTTGATCTGACTTATGGTGTAGGAGTTATGGACTTTTAAAGTATGACCCTTTGTTATAGCACCACCATCTGGTCGACATAGGTGATTTTTCGTGCCTGAGTAGTGGGGGGCCATAGGAACCCACCTACCAAATTTGGTTGGTCTACAACTTATGGTTGCTGAGCCTCAGACATTTTAGCGGAGAAAACTTCCACACCCCAACTAAAAAGTCTAAATGGCAGGCAGACAATATGGTGGACATAGGTGGTGCCAATGACAAAGTTGTAGAGCACGTTCAGATGCATAGGTCGATGAAGTATTGTGTTGATCTAACTTATGGTGTGGGAGTTATGGCCTTTTACGCATTACCCTTTGTTATAGGGCCATAGGAACCCACCTGCCAAATTTGGTTGCTCCAGGACTTATGGTTGCTGAGCCTCAGACACTTTTAGCAGAGAAAAATAATAAGAATAATTATAATAATAATAATAATCCTAACAGATACAATAGGGTTCCATCAGCTTCGCTGCTTGGACCCCTAATAATAATAATAATAATAATAATAATAATAATAATAATAATAATAATAATCCTAACAGATACAATAGGGTTCCACCAGCTTCGCTGCTTGGACCCCTAATTAACCACCGAGGAACTATTTGAACCTACATGAATCACTTGACCGTTCTGAGTTCCGGGTACGCCATTGACGCAACTCTCTCTATCTATGGCCCTGGTAGTTCTGTAGGCTGGATTACAATGAAAAAGCTGACTGGCTTCACGATACCGGTCGTTAAATGCTGTTTTCATGCAACCGCAATTTGCAATTGAAAATCCAGTTTTATAAATGTTTAATGCCTGTCTGTTGTGAGAATGTCGTTACATTACCTGTTTTATAAGTATATGGTGTGGGACAAGCAAGGATTAATTAATTCAGCACTCTGAATACTGAACCAAGTGATATTGCATGCTAGAACCCCTTACTTAACCTACATGTAAAATATATTTTATTTGATTTAATTTAATAATTATGTTTAAAATTAGAATTATCAATTAAATCACCGAATTCAATCATAGGTCAGTCTACAGTGCACTGGTGGAATCAACCAACAAGTCAAAACAAGCTCTATACCAGGTTTTAAGATTAAATAATTGAATTCAATAAGAAGCAGTCAATTATATTAATTAATTGATTGAAAACATACATTCTTTATTAAATGCAGGCACTCTACTTCTAAATTACCCAACAGAAGACATAATACAAAACATTAAACAACTAACCTAGAAATACCAGAAAATAGAGAGAGAGAGAAAGAGACGGATAAGAGAGAGAGAGAGAAACGGATTGGCCAGACCTTGCCGAAGTATCACCCACTTCCAGTATAAGCGCCACAAGGAAACCAGCTAAAAACACACCACCAAATTAAAAAGAGGAAAACTCTTCTTCTTCCAGACTCCGAAACCAAACACAACACAACACTTTTTCCTGTGGCAATCTTAAATACCTTACCCAGCATGGCTTGAGGATGGGGTGATGCCGGGTTAAGGTTTAGGAGAGAAGGGAAGGGGGGTCAGACTAATTTATGGCAAGGACTGGCCTACCTAAAGATTGCATTCAAACTTAAAGAGGACATGGGAAAGGGAAATGTTAGGCATGTAGGGTCTCCGACCCCCGATATGGTGTCCTTTGTCATCTAGAGCCGCGTTTCCACCGCAGGAACTTTACCCCGGAACTAGGAACCTTTTGAGGAACTCAGTGCGTTTCCACCGCAGGAACTAGGGTGTAAATTTAGTTCCGGGGGCTTTATTTTACCCCCCAAAAAGTTCCTGCTCGGGGGGTAGTACTTTCCGAAAGTACAGGAACCTTTTGGGTGGTGCTTGCAGCGCTGAACATTTCTGATTGGTCGAGTACTCGCAGCATTTTTTTGTGTTTATTTTCAGGCGCCATGTTTAAAAATATGCAGGCGCAAACCGATTTATTTTCATAATAACTTCAAATCAAACTTGTATGTTATGCGGCGCAGTAGCCTACTTTTGGTTATAGCCTGCCAACGTCTTGGAATTATAATGTGTGCTCTTCTGTTCTTTTCTTGCTTTAGTATTCGTTTTATAAAATGCTAAGCATTCGTGCTGGGACAGCATATTACGTACCAAAACATTCAAACGGATTAATTCGGTTGCTGAATATTTTCTTCCGGATTTTCTTTGTTAGCCCATTGTAATTGACTCAAAACGTTTGATACAGTTATGTGAGGTATGCGGTAGTTCTGCGTAATTCACATTGGTGATACAGTAAAAGCAAACTGGAAATCACCTTCGGCACTTTTTGTCGGTAAAATAACAGGTTAATTCTAGTAATCGTACCTTTAGCTTTTTCAGACTGCCGTAATTTTACTCAATTTTACTGCCATTTTTCAATTCCACGAAAAGACCAGGAAGACTATGGACTAATTTATGGTGCATGGTTCGCATCTGGAGGGCACACTTCGCTGCTCGGCTAGCAGTAACTTCGAAGGAAAGCAAACGGTGGCTGTACCACTACTAATTTACATTTTCACGCAAGTCCGAGTTTTCGTTCTATTCTTGTCATTTTGCGATTAGCCTATATGGAATTGACGATGAGAAAGTAATAAAACAGCAAATTGTTTACAACGTGTGCATGTTTTCTGCTGTTAATTAATGTGTTTGAGAGGATATATGAAAATCAATAAATACAAAAGTAACCATATATAGTCATTGTTGGTAACCCGTTGTATATAAGTGGAATAAACCCCTCCGGGCTGTCCCGGTTATTAGAAAATAATGTAGGTTACTTCGGTGGTAGTATGGGGTTACAGAAGAAATCATATGACAGATGGACCAACGACAACGTCGCTTTTTCATACGTCAGTGGGCTAATTTGCCTAATCTTCGCGGGACTTTAGACCGCGGTGGAAACGCAGACAACCATGGGCTGAAGGAACCTTTTAGTTCCTGGTAAAGTAGTTCCGGGTACTTTTGGTGGAAACGCGGCTTAGTTTGTCCCTTTGGAGGGGGTGAGATCCATAGATTGTCTGCCTAGATTAGGGTATCAGTGGATTTTATTTTGCCCCAATCACATTTGCTTTGATGCTTGTGACTGGGAGGCCAGGCCACATTCTTATTCACTGATTCCCTCTCTAAGGCCAAAATCTAAACACTACGTATCCTACAATGGTTATTATGAATAAGCTGGGTGGCTTGCTTCACAGGCACAAAATGGCATCTTTTCAATTTCCTCTATGTGTCCCATTGGCTGAAACAGCATCACATGTACTATGGCTCAACATTTGCCATTGTTGCAATTTACTTTTCATTCCCCATTCATTACCTATGGGAATTTTTTCCCAAAAAACTAAACATTTGGAGAACAATTTATAATTTCAAAAAGTTTTGAACAAGCACACTGCTCTGAACCAAGCTGAATGGTATGAAGTTGAAATGGCATGTCTAGCTTACAAGTGAGCAGAAATTTAGGTGGATAGAAAATAAGAATAAGAATTATAAGTATGCAAGAAAACAGGCAGTAGGTTGCTGAATCAACCACACTAATAAACTTAGAGTCAAGACTTAAGAGTTTCAAGAAACTAGTTTACATAATCACAAACTTAACTCTAACATTTAATGAGTTGTACATTTGGTTATGCGTGGTATTGTATGATAAGTCATGGATTTCAGAGGACAAATATTTGGTAAACTATGATTAGGGGCAACAGTTTATTCTTGTATAATTTAATCTCGCTAACATGTTGTGAAAGAAACGGTTTACCTGCCAATTGATTATTCGGATCATTAGCACACTTGTTAATCAAGGAAAATGAATGAAAACAGCAGGAGACCAATGACCAGTTTAAAGACAGGTTTTCTGCCCTGTCTATTTTCAGCTCACCAGCTGCCATTGCTATCAATGGATGAAGAATAAACTTGCTAAAACACTGCCTAAATGCTTCAATGGTATGTGTACATACACATAACAAACAAAAATAAAGTAAGAATCTCTGCTTTTTTTTTTTTTGAAGACACTCTACCTGTCTACAATATGTGCTGCTGTATTGAAGAGCCATTTGCTGTTAACACTTGTGCAAGGTGCACACATAGGTAGGCTCGTGCTGCTTCCAACGAAGCAGGGAAGCAGCCTTTATTGCTAGCCAGAAAACCAGTAGCTGTGCTGCCACAACTTCCAGTTAGTGATACAGTTTTGATTCTTGAATGGGAGGGTGGATTTATTTGCAATCATTCAGTTTTTTTCTGGTGAAATTTTCAGTCAGTCAGGTCACATGATATATTGTTTGAAAGTGTTAAAACTCAGGGTTATATCTCTATAAAGCTGGAGCCAATGTTTTATAGACAAAGGTTCCTTATTTTGTAACATGGGGTGGCAAAAATAAGCTTGTGGGTCCCCACCTTCCATGCATTTTGGAAATCCACATGGACTACATGAATCACTGTAAAGTCAGTGTTTTTTTTTATCACGGCAAGGATCCAGTGAACAAAATCCTCGACATTTTTATTCCAAAAAACATGCTAAGTATCAATAGAATGTCCATTGTTCACTGAGCTATTCTCCTGAGGAATTATCATTAGCTGGGTTACCTGGAGCCTAATATTCCGATTAAAATCAGTTTAAAAGCCCAAGCAGAATGAAAATGCTCCATATAAACACCTTAATCAGAATAAACAGGCCCAAACCGATTGAAATTTCAGTCGTTTGCAGAGGGGTAGTTTAAACCTTTTCATAAACGGATCAAAAGAAAAATTGTCCCATGTAAAAGATGAAACTGATTATTTTCTGGCTGCGTTCTTTCTGTGCATGCCCGACGTACGTTTCGGGCTACAGTGAAACTGCACATTCTATCAGTTGCACTGACAACGCCCATACAAGTCATCCAACGTTGTTTTCTCAGCCAAACCTAAAATAAAATTTTCCAGTACTTTCGCAATTTTTTTCTGTGCAAATAAGTCAGAGGTGGTCCAGCGAGCTCTTTTGGTTGCTAAGGGGACGTGTATCGACCACCCCATATAAATGAATGGAACTTGACATAAATTTGCTAGCATATTGTAGAAGTGTCCTATCTTCCGTATTTGAGATTAATATGAGAAAGTGTGGTCGCTATCAGCACGTCTAGGAATGTACATATTCACAGTTGTAATCCAAGTTGCAGGACGCAAAATAGCGGTTAGGAAAGCAGTTTGAAATTATTAAGCAACGTCTGCGCCATTGCTTTTAATGGATTATTCCAAGCGTGTTGCTTGTCTTAAAGTTGATACTGTAAATAAGACTGTATTAATATAACTACATGTATATGTATGAAGTTAGTTTTTTACATTTAGAAAGTTTATTGTGTGTACTTTTTTACAGGACTTACATTTTAATAGGTAACATTGTCCAGTTATCTTTAATAAATACACTACCGGTTAAGGTGGTCAATACACGTCCCCCCCTCAGGTGGTCGATAATAGGTGCTCTCACTCTAGCTAGCTATATAGTTAATACAGGTGCGCCATGGGTCTGGATGGCTGACACTACAGAGGAGTTGGTCCCTAAAAAAAATTTGACGTCTGTGATAAGGAACTGGTTTGGGTTTTCCAAAACCAACACGGCGCAAAACACTGTTATTTGCAGAGTTTGCAAAGAAAATGTTCGCACATCGGATGGCAACACGACAAACCTTTTTAATCACCTCAAGAGAAAACATTGTTGAATGTTAATACTTTAACATCGCAAAACCGTCTTAAATACCAACATGAAAAATAATTGTGATCATATCATAGATCGTGATCATGCCTGAAAAAATCGTGATATGATATTTTTGCCATATCGCCCACCCCTAACGTGATGTATTCATCACTTTTGCGCATGTCACACAGCTGTTCTGATTAAATGCATCTGCGCATGTAAACACCAGACCGTATTAGATCACATCCCATGTAAACAGTTGACCTGAATTCTTCAATCGGAACGATTTCAATCATAATTAAAAAAGTGTGCATGTAACCGCAGCTATTGTTGTCTGTTTTTCACCATTATAAACATGCTGAAAGTATTGTGTACATGCAGTATGAATGTTATTATCTCCAGTTTGGCTACACTCTATGAAACAAGATGAGTCCACCCACAAGTTTTCCTGTCCAAGCAGTCCCTCAGTGTAGTTAATGGGACCCACCATGTGCCAGCGACTACTCGACCTGGCCAGTATTGGAGAAGTTCTTCCCAATATACAGCCAGCCAAGGATGAGATATTATAGTGACAAGTGAAAAGCATTTTAGCCCATACAATTACATTTCTAAAGGTATAGTTTTTGAAGCTTGCATGATAGGCCGTATTGTTTCTCATACGCACACTAAAAATATTACGCACTGGCCAGAAAAAGCTCTTGACGCTTTATACCTAAAAAGGTTGTTGTTTACAAAAAAATGTATTTTGCAATGCCTAAGTCTAAACAGAAGACCTGGAATTTGGAGGACATTTTGAAGAAAAGGCTATGGCTGCATTGTTTCTAAACCCACCAGGCACACCCACAAGCATCTGTATGCATTAAAAAAATATATATACAGTACCTTTGGAAAGTATTCAGACCCCTTCAATTTTTCCCCATTTTGTTAAATTAAAGCCTTATTATGAAATGTATTAAATTCATTTTTATTCTCATCAATCTACACACAATACACCATACTGAGCCTCAGGGCACCCAGATGGTCACATGCTCCAGGAAAAGGGAGTTGTTGATAGTGGGGGACTCAATTATTAGAGGGGTAGACCGCATAGTTTGTTCGCGTGACAAGGAGTCTCGCATGGTGTGTCGCATGGTGTGGTGCCCAGGTAAGAGATCTCCTTGAGCGCGTGGACAAGCTCCTGGCCAGAGTAGAAAGGGATCCAGTTGTCATGGTCCACGTAGGGACCAATGACATAGGTAAGGGCAGGTTTGAGCTCCTGCAGGACAAATTTGTGGAATTAGCAGAGATGATTAGGAGCAAAACCTCCATGGTAGTCTTCTCTGGAATTCTACCTGTACCACGTGCAAGCAGAAGGAAGCAGAACTTTATCTGGAGGTTTAACACGTGGCTACAATCCTTTTGTAGGAAAATGGGGTACAGGTTTATGGGACACTGGGAAATGGTAGGGAGGCGCAGACTGCCAAGATGGAAGCTGTCCAGGCTACCTATAATAGTGAAAACATTAATAAAGTCTTTTTAAAGAAAAATTTTAGTAAGGGTGGCTTGGGACGGGGGGGAGTGAGGGAACAGGAGAGGTTGTGTAGAAGCAATAGTCTGAAATATCTTTGTTTAAATGCTAGAAGTATAAAAAACTAATTTTTGGAAATTGAGGCTGATATTAATAGTAAGGGCTATGGCATAGTAGGGATTACAGAGAAATGACTGGGGGAAGAGGATGGGGATGAATATAATATAGAAGGGTCATGCCTAGTGAGGATATTTGGATTAAGCTCATAGGGGAACATGAGAAGGGGCTTAACATAGGAGTGTGTTACCGACCGCCAGCTTCAGACAGTAGTGTGAATACAATGCTCTTTGAAAATATAAAACAACCTTGCAGAGGAGGTGAGACTATTATCATGGGCGACTTCAATTACCCCAGTATTAATTAAGAATTAGTGACAGGACAAGGAAAAAGGGAGGAGGAATTTTTAGATGTTATAAATGACCCTTTTTTTAGCACAGTTTGTCAGACAGCCTACAAGAGGGAAATCAATTCTAGATCTGGTGCTATGTAATGACTCTGACAGAATTTGTAGTATAGAGGTAATAGAACCACTTGGGACAAGTGATCATTCCACAATTAAGTTTGATGTATTTTGGCAAACTAAGAGGGCCCCATCTAACTCCAGGATTTTAAATTTTAGGCGTGCCAACTTTAAAAAGATGCAGAATTAAGTAAGGTACACTGGGTGCAACTTCTTGATTGCAGGACTGTGAATGAAAAGTTGGGCAGGTTCAAAAGGGTTATACTTGATACTTGCACAGTGTAAATTCATTCCAAAGGTGCAGAAAAGTAAGTTGAAAAAGTAGTCTTCACAGTGGATGAATAAAGCTATATGGAAGAGTTTGAGGAAAAAGAATAAACTGTTTAAGATATATAAAAAAGATAGTACTGAGAGTAATAAGGCTGAATATTGTAGTATGTGTGCTAAGGTTAAAAAAGAAATAAGGGTAGGAACAAAATGATTCCGCAACTCTTCCACGGACACTGAAGGACTTCAGACCAGTGACTCGGAGGTTAGTGACATTTTAATCTCCATTAATAATAAACTGTCTGGTCTCCACGCAAGACTCTCATTGATCAAGGTCTTACATAAAGAATTCCAAGGATTTCAGAGAGAGCCTGGAATTCAGCCAAGAACAGATCGTGTCACTCATCAAAGACAACCACACACTCAAAAGTTCCGTCAACACCCTAACTAACCAAATGACCACAGTGGTAAATGAAAACAAGCAATTTGAAAGAAACCATCCTCGACATCCAATCATGCAGCATAAGAGATAATCTCATCTTTACCGGAATACCTGAGCATACACCAGATGACCCGGAAAAAGCTATCATTAACTTCATGCACACTCAACTTAAACTTTCAACAGAAACAATCAAGGATATGACATTCCACCATGTGCACCATCTTGGAAAAAAACACCAACAGTAATCGTCCCAGGCCCATCATTGCCAAATTCAAACACTACAAACACAAGGAGCTAATCAGGAGCATGGGAAGGGAGTTAAGAGGCACAGACTATGGCCTCAACGACCAATTCCCTTGCAAAATTCTGGAAAGACGCAAAAAATGTTTCCTGATAAGGAAACAAGTCCTAGAAAAAGGAAAGCGTGCTGTCATCTCTGTTGATAAAATGTATATCGAAGGTCAACTATATCGGGATGTAGACATCACTCCCTGGCTATGCTAAAACATCCAACTTAGGCTGCATATAGCCTAAGACATCCTGCATAGCCTGTCAGTTGATGTGAAGGACATTAATATGGACATGTAATATAGACCACACAGTAAAGAACACCCTGGCCCACTACTCTACTAATGTACTCTAAACAATATCCTGTCGATCATGTTTAGTGTATCCACCTCTGTATCTCTGTAAGTCTTTATGTGTTCTATGTTTGTCTGTCTTCTGTGTTTTCATGTACTTCCTTTGGGCATTTTACAATATGAGGGGATTCATTGTTGATGTTGGGATTTTCATGGAGAATTTGCTGAATTACCTTAGTAATGTTGCTGTTGACGATGCTGTTCAACCTGCCTGTTATCCACGCGCACACGTACACCTTCCCTGACCTAAACCTCCAACCATTTTTCCAATTAAATTTGTGAGCTGGAACATTCGTGGCATTGGATCCCAGGCAAAAAAGAGTAAAGTGTCAAATCATTTAATCAAGTTAGAATCAGACATATGCCTACTTCAAGAAACCCATCTATCACACTCAGGACACCAAAAATTAAAAACAACACATTTCAACCAAACCCTTCCTGCAACCTACAACTCTAGACAAAGAGGTGTGCCCATTATGATTAACAAAAGAATACCATTGACCCATAACACTATTATCACAGATAAGGACGGAAGATTAATTATCATTTACGCATCCATCAATAACTTCAACAGCACCATTGCAAACATTTATGGCCCGAACAGTGATGACCCTTCCTTTTTCCACACATTCTTCACTCTCTCTAGGTCGTTCTCAGACGAGCCCACCAGCAGCGTTTCCAGTCATCTCAATCCTCCATGCATCTGGCTAGCTCGCCAGTACTTTCCGCCCCTGCATCTTCCTTTAGTACGTCCACGTACGTTGTTGTGGGATGCCCTTGTGATCTATGCCCGTGTGTTGGCTCCCACAGCACCAGTTTGCAGGCTGGGAGCTCCCGGTGCCTCTGGCAGTGACCGGCCAGCCTCATTCTCCTGGATGCTATTTTCTCACTCACTCTTGGTAACCCCCATACAGATCCTTGATGGTAATATGTTCGTTCTGGTTGATGTTCAGTACTACACGCAGCATTCTGGTGTAGCACCGTCCAGGGACTTCTGCAGGGTGGGCTTTAGGGTCCAGCATTCACATCCATATAGAGGCCTGTATTGTAGATATCAAGGTTTGGATGCTTTCAAATTTTCTGCTCCTAAATTCAGATAAGACTGAAATGTTGGTTTTAGGTCCCAAAATATTAAGGGAGAAATTGTCTACTCTCACCTTAAACTGTGATGGTTGTTTAGCTGAACCTAATATGGTCGTTAAAGACCTTGGTGTCACTATTGATCCTGATCTATCTTTTGACACCCATATAAAAAACATATCCAAAATTGCCTTCTTTCAGCTGAACAACATAGCTAAAATTAGATATTTCCTGTCAGTTGGGGATGCTGAACAATTGATCCATGCGTTTGTTACGTCTAGGTTAGATTACTGTAACGCCCTGCTTACTGGCTGCCCTAATAACTCGTTAAAGAGTCTCCAGCTTGTGCAGAATGCAGCTGCTCGTATCTTGACCAGAACTAAGAAGTATGAGCACATTACACCAGTACTAGCGTTGCTTCACTGGCTACCCATTAAGCATAGGATAGATTTCAAGGTTTTGCTCCTGACTTTTAAAGCTCTGCATGGACGTGCACCTGTGTACATATCTTACCTGCTCCTACCTTATAAGCCCACAAGGTCACTCCGATCCCAAGACGCAGGCTACTTGGTAGTCCCAAGAATTTCCAAAAACCTAAAAGGTGGTAGGGCTTTCTCCTACAGGGCCCCACTACTGTGGAATCAGCTTCCAAAATTTGTAAAGGAGTCAGACACAGTCTCAATACTTAAATCTAGAACGCACTTAAATTAAAAACGCACCTCTATGCTCAGGCTTACAATCAGTTGTAGTCTGGAGACAGGGTGCGAGAAGCCTGTAGTCATAGAGCTTTTTAAACTAAAATTCATAACTCCATTTCTAACCCTCGTCAACTTTTCTCTATTTTCTCTTCTCTCCTCAGCGTGCCACCTCCTCCACCCCAGTCTTCCTTCACTGCAGATGACTTTGCAGCATGCTTTGACGAAAAGATTGCAGACATCCGCAGCTCCTTTGCGCCCTCCGCCCCCTCTGCGTCCTCCGCCCCCTGTTTCTCCACAATTTCTCTCCGCTCAGACTCTGAAGTTTCCCAGCTTCTGCTCACCCACCGCCCTACCACCTGCGCCCTCGACCCTATCCCCTCATTTCTCCTCCAGGCAATCACACCAGACATCCTCCCTTTTGTCACCTCCCTCGTGAACTCCTCCCTATCTTCTGGATGTTTCCCCTCATCCTTCAAGAGGGCCCACATCACCCCGCTTCTGAAGAAACCCACACTAGATCCTTGAGTCATTCAGAACTACCGCCCGGTATCTCTCCTCCCTTTCCTATCCAAAACACTTGAACGTGCTGCAACTAACCAGCTCTCTGCTTTCTTCTCTCAGAACAACCTGCTTGATCCCCACCAGTCTGACTTCAGGCCTGGCCACTCGACCGAGACTGCACTCCTCTCGGTCAGTGAGTCACTCCATGCCGCACGAGCAGCCTCCCTCTCCTCTGTCCTGATTCTTCTACACCTCTCCGCTGCATTTGACACTGTGGAGCACTCTATCCTCCTGTCCTCCCTGGCAGCAACAGGGATCTGCGGCACAGTCCTTGACTGGATTGAGTCTTACCTCTCTGACCGTTCCTTCCAGGTTGCCTGGGCGGGTAAGGAATCACCACCCCGCCCCCTTGCCACCGGAGTTCCCCAGGGCCCAGCCCTCGGTCCCCTTCTCTTCTCCTCGTACACCAGATCCCTTGGCCCTGTAATATCTGCCCATGGCTTGTCCTATCACTCCTATGCCGACGACACGCAACTCTTTCTCTCCTTCTCCCCATCGGACACACAGGTCCCTGCCCGCATCTCCGCTTGCCTGAGGGACATACAGAGCTGGATGGACAATCACCACCTGAAGCTCAACCCGGGAAAGACGGAGCTAATCTTTATTCCTGCTCTATCCTCTCCCCTCCTCGACTTTTCCATTTCCCTAGGGGACACCTTAGTGACATCATCACCCTGTGCCAAGAATCTCAGAGTGGTGATGGACAACAGGCTGTCCCTCTCCAAGAACATCGCAGCAGTAAGCCGGGCATGCAGATTTTCCCTGTATAACATCCGCAGAATCCGCCCCTTTCTCACCACCTACTCAACCCAGCTCCTGGTCCAAGCAATGGTTCTATCCCGCCTGGACTACTGCAACTCTCTTCTGGCTGGACTACCGGCATCTGCCACCAGACCCCTGCAACTCATTCAGAATGCTGCGGCTCGTCTGGTCTTCAACCTCCCCAGACACTCCCACGTCACTCCCCTGCTCACTACCCTCCACTGGCTGCCTGTTATAGCTCGCATCAAATTTAAAACATTGGTCTTAGCATACCAGGCAGTCAAGGGATCAGCCCCAGCATACCTCCACCAGATATTCAAACCCTCCATGCCAGCCAGATCCCTCCGTTCTGCTACCTCAGGACGCCTAGCACCTCCCCCTCTTCGCACCTGCACGTCTCCTGTCTGTTCTGGCCCCACGATGGTGGAATGACCTCCCTGTGGAGGTCAGAACAGCTGAGACACTGACCCATTTCAAACGACGACTGAAGACTCACCTCTTCAGGCTGCACCTCTCCCCATCCCTCCCTACCCCCCTGTAAATGACTGTAAGCTTAGGGTTGTAACTAGGCAGCTGTTTCGTAGGTGACTTAGGTGCATTAAGTGTCTTAACTACTACTTGTATTTTTTCCATAGACTGCGTTGTTGCCGTTCTTGTTGTTAGTGTTAATCAGTTTAACCTTCAGGGTCCAAGTTGAACTATGCGGTTGTTCCCTGCACTTGGACTGGTACTTCTCTCTAGGGGTTTCGTCATACTTGTTCCTGGTTATGGTTATACACTTTGTTGTACGTCGCTCTGGATAAGAGCGTCTGCCAAATGCCTGTAATGTAATGCAATGTAATGTAATGTAGGTGGCAATCCTTTCCTTACTGTCACTTGTCAATCAGCTGTGACCCGACTTTACATGGGCTGGCTCTTGATAGGCGGGTATGGTTGTCTACCCCTCATGACTGCATGGGCTCTCCATCCCTGTCCTAGTAGATATGCAGCCATATACTACTCCTGGCGGGGTCCCCCCAATACATACTACTGCCACTTTACCCACTGTCTGCTATATTGCAAATTCCCTAATTGCCGTTTCTACCCTCTTCCCCACGCTGCCAGCGGGGCTCTTGCCCCAACCCTCGAGAGTGCTTCGAGAGTCGTCTGGTCTCCCCCACCTCTGCGGTCCAGCCCCTTCTTCGTCATTGCCTCCACCCTGCCCACATCTGTCGCCACCTGCTGTTCCCCATCACCACCACCCAGTCCCACATCACAAATCTTAAATAAAACTGACTGACATGCTGGTCACCAGTCGGCACCCTGAGCCGACCAGAGGAGGATGGGTTTCCCCCTTGAGCCTGGTTCCTCTCAAGGTTTCTTCCCATCTGCCACAGGGAGTTTTTCCTTGCCACTGTTGCCTTAGGCTTACTCCTGTGGGGGTTTAGGCCAGGGTTGTCTGTAAAGCGTATTGTGACAACTGCTGTAAAATACGCTATACAAATAAAATTTGCTTGATTGATTGAAGAACGGACTCAATAGTCGCAGAGAAGAAGCTGCGCTTGATATGTCAGGGGAGGTTGGATTTCCACACACTGGCCATGCCGTTCAGAGCTTTCCATGCGAGCGCCTTCCTCTCTTTAAGGTCTTGCTCTGACGAGTTGACCCATGAGCCCAAGTATTTGAACTCATTGACTTCTTTCAGACCAGTGCCTCTGGTTGTCATTAGAGGTGGATGGTCCGGGAGGATGTTATAGGTGATGACCTCGGTTTTCTTGGCATTTAGCCTAAGACTAACCTTGGCGCACTCTGTCTCCACTCTGGTCAAGAGCTCCTGTGCCTGCTCCACTCAATCAGATAGCAGGCTGATGTCATCTGCATAGTCTAGGTCCATTAGCACTACAGCAGGGAGTCATCTAGACCTCCTAGGTGTAATACTGAGGCCGAGTTCCTGCTCCCGTCCACTGATGGCCTGCCTAAGTGCATAGTCCAGGACTATAATGAAGAGGAAGGGGGCAAGGGTGTCCCCTTGCAACACCCCTGCCAGGATGTCAAACTCCTCACTGTTACTGTCTAGGGTCACCACCTTAGCTCTTGTACCCATGTACATGGTCCCTATGGCCCGGAGTAGTTTGGGAGGGACACCGTAAGCCTTGAGTATCCTCATCATCATGCCTCTGTGTAACGAGTCAAATGCCTTTTTGAAGTCGATGAAACACAGCACCGCTGTCAGGTTGTTCTTTTTCACCTCCTCGATGATCCTCCTTAAGGCCAAGATCTGGGTTACGGTGGCCCTCCCCTCTCGAAAGCCATTTTGGTTCTCCCTCAAGTGGGGGTTGATGGCGCACCATATCCGGTTTAGTATCATGCGGTTGTACATCTTTGCAATGATACATGTCAGACTGATTCCAAGGTAGTTGTCAGGTTTCGAGAGATCTCCAGATTTCGGCACTGGGATGATGATAGAGAGAGACCACATATCAGGCTTGTTGTTTCTCATCACAGCAAGGTTGCAAATCTCCAAGATGATGTTGTCAAGATTGCAATTCTTAAAGACCTCTGGGGGAATGCCATCCGGCCCAGCACTTTTCCCCCGCTTCAGAATAGATTTCATTCTGGCAAACTCCCTAACTGTAAAGGGACCATTATCAACATTGAGATCATAGAGATGAGGAAGGTATCTCTTCCTCATCTCCATCCACTGTTAGGTGTGTGCCTAGGAGATTCTGAAAGTGAGTGAACCAGGAGGTCACTCACTCTTCCGGGCTGTTGCCTGCAACCAGTCCCTCCTTTAACCTTTTTTGCTCACTCATCTCATTTATGATTCACTATGACTCCCCATACTGTTGTTCGCCCTGAGCTACCTCCACTCTCCGCACCCTCTCCATCAGCTCCTCCCCCTTGATCTTGTCGTACGTATTGAAGAGAAGCTGCTTGGCCTCATTCAATACCTCACGATTCTCCATAGTCCGCTCGTGATCGAAGCGTGGACGCGCTTCCTCTACTTTTTCACGTGCCGCCACGACCTCCGGATGCCTGGCCGTTGGGGAGATTCTGATCTTCTCCATCACCAGCACACATATCCTAGTCGCCTTCACATTCGCAGTGACAAACCGCCCATTTGCTTTGCATTAGGTTCCTCCTCCTCATCCTGCAGCTGAAAGCAATTTCTCACCTCCACTGTTTATCTGGCTTGAAAGTCAGGACTTGTCGAGAACGCTTTCCAGTCATATCGGGTCCTCTGGCTTGGGGACCCTCAGGCTCAGTCTCATCCTCATGGCGACCACTCGCTGATCAGAGCCCACAGAGTCGAAAGTGCTGTAAGGTTCAGCGTTCAGGATAGAGTTCCTCCACCTGCACCTTACCAGTATGTAGTCCAGCTGACGTAACATCCCGGTAGCCCGATCCTGGAAGGTCCATCTCTTGCCCATTCTTTTCTGGAACAGGGTGTTTGCAGCCAGTAGCTGATGTTTCATGAGTAGGGCAGCAAGATATTCGTCATTGTGGTTGGTGGTGTTGTGGTATGTGAAGGGTGCGTCCTCTGGTCCGAGCCTTAGGTGACATCGAAGTCACCCAGAATAGCTAGGAAGCTGTGAGCCGGGACCTCAGAGAGTGCTGTTGTAAGATCCTCATAGAACTTCTCTACTTCCTCAACTGGTGTTACATTGGTAGGTGAGTTCACCCATCTCAGCGATTTCACTAATTCAAATCATAATTGGGGGTGACTTCAACACAATTATCAATCCAACACTAGACAGATCAAGCACTGCAGGTACCTCAAGCAATTAGCATTCCAATGAAACACTAAAACAGTACATGAATTAATTTGGCCTTAGTGATAGTTGGTGCTTACATCACTTAACAGCAAAAGGATACTCATATTTTTCACCACTTCATCACTCATTTTCCCGTATTGATCTCTTTCTCACTAGCAACTCAATTATACCAAACATTAGCAACACAAAAATCCACCCCATTGTGATTAGCGATCATGCCCCTATCTCTTTAGAATTAAACAATAACCAATTCCAGAAAATAACCAATAGATGGCGCTTCAATACATCCCTACTTAAAGACACAGAGTTTGACAGTTTCCTGAAGAGAGAGTGGGCATTCTTCATGGAAATAAATGATTCTCCCGAAACCTCTCCAACATTTCTATGGGAAACAGCAAAAGCAATATTAAGAGGAAAAATAATATCATATTCATCATACAAGAAAAAAAAGAATGGAACTGGAAAATAACTTGAAACAAAAAATTAAATAACTTGAAAATACTTCTGCAAATAACCCCACAACAATACAAACCAGGTAAATATCTAGCAAACTAAAATATCTAGCAACTAAAACAAAGAAAAGAAAAGTTTATCATCCCAGTCATAAAGAATTCAGCAGGGAAGTCAATGTATTCACCACAGGACATAAATAATACCTTTAGATCATTTTACAATACATTATACACCTCAGACATTGAACCAGACTTGACAGACATGAACTCTTTTCTGAATAATGTGGACCTCTCAAAATTAACTGAAGACTTAGCAGACTCATTAGACAGACCATTAACCTCAGATGAATTTCATAAGGCACTCAATCAGATACCCAACAACAAAGTTCCAGGCCCCGATGGCTTATAATACACAACAACACTTATAATACACCTTGATCAAACTGGATTCATCAAAGGAAGACATTCATATAATAACACACGCAGTGTCATGGTTCTGTGTTTCTGTTTCTGTGTTTCCTTTCTGGGCCACTAGATGGCGGCACAGTTTGTAGTTCTGTTCCTTTTCCCTGTTTAATTGTATTATTGCTTTCTATTGCTCAATCATTGTTTTCTTTTGTGCCTCGTTATCCCATTCCCCCTCTGATGTGATTGTGAATTGTGCCCTCCTGTGTCTTGTTAGCTTTCTGTCTATTTTAGTTCTCTGCTTCCCTGACTCGGGTGCTGGTTCCTTGTGTGTCCGCATGTGTTTCTGATTGTGTTTCTGACTCTGCGTTTCTGTCTGTGGGTTCTGCCCTGCTCGAGCTCTGTTTTCTTCGTGTTTTTTGGTTTTTGAAAATTCTGCTGTTTTTGTTTCTGAATAACTTTTTGTGTTTTTTTGGAAGTGCCCTGCTTGGTCTTCTGGTTTCCTGGTTTTTGTTCCCAGTTGTGTAAGTAAAGTCTTTGTTAATTTTCCCTTTTGGAGTTTGTGTTTTTTACTCTGTGTTTGGGTCCTACCTACCCGTTCCGTGACACGCCGTTTATTCAACTTAATACAACATACAACACAAGAACAAGCAGAAACAATCATTGTCTCATTAGACGCAGAAAAAGCATTTGACAATGTTAACTGGACTTTTTTTATTTGCAATGTAGGAAAATTTTGAGACTCCCCATGATTGAGATGACGTCACATGTTAAAGTTAAGGTATTGATTGATAAGGTGTTGATCAGACTGTTTCCTCCAATCTCTCGATGCTGCATGATAAAAATATATCACATGTTTAACTATATACTAATATAATCAATATGTAATACAAAAAACCTATATCAGTAGTTGCAGCTAAACTTATGGAAACGCAAGAAACCACAGTGTACACTGTAGAAAAAAAGCAAACGCAGAAGGCTTCAGCAGAAAATTATTGCCAAATAGAAGTACTAGAAGACTAATACTTTACAGTGACCCCTTTGTAACCTGAATACAGTAGAAAAGTACAGGAGGCTATAACTCTGTAAACTTGTATGCGTAATGGAAAAATACAGAAAGCGATGACGTGTATGCATAGTGGAAAAGTACAGAGTAAGGGAAAGTTGGGGTAACTTTCCACTACGATAAGATCACCATAGAACCGAAAATCATTGATACGATAAGATCACCATAGAACCAAAAATCATTGTGGTGCCAAGAAGATCAGGTTGACCCACGAGCAGGAAACTGAAAATCCTTACGCTGCCAAAAAAGATCCTTACTGTGCCAAAAAGACCAGATGGCTGGTATTTTTAGAAATGTGTTAAGGGGGGTTGTGGGGCACAATTTGTGTATAAAATGTGTGCAAAACTGACAATCGAGGTTCAATTCGGCTGAATTGTTCCGGCTTTGTGCACCTGTGCAATAAAGTCTAAACTTTCTGAAGAGCTTGCTGCTGTTGTGTCTTTTCCCTCGTGAAATTGTTTTCTACAGATTAGCGATTGGCGTTGAAGTATGTCGGTTCCTAGACACGACAGCAACACTCAAAAAATTTGGTTTCGGGGAATCATTTATCAACTGGATGAGGGTACTATACAACTCACCAATGGCCACAGTCACAACTAATGTACTAACATCACAAAGTTTCATACTACACAGGGGGACCAGGCAAGGGTGCCCACTCTCTCTATCCCTATTTGCCATCTTCATCGAAATCAGAGGAATTCAAACCCTCAACACATATCATAAAATCAGGCTATATGCAGATGATGTTCTATTGTACCTACCCTACAAAACCCCGACCTCCCTGCAAGAAGCCATCAAATTGATAAATACATTCTCAAAAATTTCAAACTACTCTATAAATTGGTCCAAATCCACAATTTTACCACTTTGCAAAGATGGCTGGAATTCGGCAGTCCAAACCCCTATTCATCTATTCATTTTTCCACTGGCAACATCAGATTTCTGGGTATCAACATTTCCCCTAAGCTGTCAGATCTGGTTCATCTAAACTTCAACCCACTACTCAAAGCAATGGAAGACGACCTACACAGATGGATTAACATACCACTATCTCTCATAGGCAGAATAGCAACAATAAAAATGACAATACTACCTAAAATCACTTATCTTTTTTCAATGATCCCTATTCAGCCCCCCCCCCCTGCTTGGTTCAACTTCCTGGACTCAATAATAACCAAATGGTTATTACTGGAAAAATAAAAAACCCAGAATCAAACTAACCACTCTACAAAAACACAAAACCCAAGGAGGATTAGAAGCACCCAATTTCTATAACTACTTTCTGGCAACTCAACTATGGAAAGTTTTTTTTTTTATTTAATTTTTTTTATTTAAAAATGAGTATTGTTCACATACATTTGACAATAAACATTTTCTTTTTTTCTCCCCCCCCCCCCTCACCCACCCACCTACCCACTCACCCACCCCGATACTGCCGGTACAAAACATAAAAAACTATCTATACAGGGAATTATAATACCAAATTAAATAGTAAAATAAAATAAATACACGTTAAAATAAAATAAAACAAAACATGTACATGTACATATACACACAAATTATCATTTCACACTCCTTGAGCAGTTCATGGGGAGGATCAATCATGAAGGATAGAGTTATAGTTCCAGTATAATTTTGGGGAAGGGTGTTAAGCCGACTGAAATAGAATACTAAAGGATCCCATGTTGTATAGAATTTCTGAGTTGACCCTCTAATAGAATATTTTATCTTTTCTAACTTAAGGAATAGCATCAGGTCATTCATCCAAGCCGAAGCTTTGGGTGGATGAAGGACAAAATCCTTCTCCGGGCAAGGAGAGTAGCAAAGGCAAACACATCTTTTATTTTGTTTGTCATTAATATATCCTCCCCTGGGACTCCAAAAATCGCCATTTCAGCACTGGGTCTCTTTCAAATGCTTCAGATAAAGTCCGGAATACAGTAGTCCAGAAGTTGTTCAACCTATTACAAGACCAGAACATGTGGGTTAGGTCTGCTTTTTCTGTGTGACAACGATCACATATTTCATTTACATTAGGGTAGATCTTGGACAGTCTAGCCTTACTAGGATGAATTCGATGAAGGACCTTGAACTGAATTAAGCCAAGGCAAGCACATGAGGTTGACCTATTTACCCTATCCAATGCATTATCCCATATTTCATCAGATATATTCATACCAAGCTCTTCTACCCAGTCTGCTCAGACCTTATCAAGTGTTATATTATTAAGTGACATGATAGTATCATAAATATTTGAGATAAGACCTTTAAGGTGTGCAGGAATTTGCAAAACAACATCAAGTCCTGTTCTTGGTGGTAGACTGGGAAATGATGGGCAAATGGTTTGAACAAAGTGACGCACCTGAAAATAGCGGAAAAGAGCGTTGAGCTCGAGCATTGCAATTTAAATTTGGAGGAAAGGGCATTAAAGGTGGCAAAAGTGCCATCTATGTAGATGTGATTGAATTTATCAAGGCCTGCCCTTTGCCATTGGGCAAAGACATGATCTAATTTGGCTGGGAGGAAGCTATGATTATTACATATAGGACCATAAATAGAAAAATCTGTCAGATTGAAATTTTGTCTAAATTTTGACCAAATCCTAAGAATTGAGATTACAGTAGGGCATGAGGAGTATTGTTTAGGAGACAGAGGGAGCTTGGCAGTAACTAGTGCAGGGAGTGATGATGATATGCAGGTATTCACTTCTAATTGGCACCAGTTAGCATTTGGGGTCTGAATCCAATAAACTCTTTTTTGTAGGTTTGCCACCCAGTAATAGTACATCAGATTGGGTAGGGCCAATCCCCCCTCTGCCTTATGCCTCTGAAGCCTGGGATTCTTGTTACCCCATAAAAATGAGGATATCAATTTGACAACAAACCTAAAAAAGGATTTTGAGAGGAAAACGGGGATGCTCTGAAACAAATACAAAAATCTAGGTAGTATGTTCATTTTAACACATGCAATTTTGCCTGCAAGGGATAAATTTAGTATACTCCACATCTGGAGGTCAATTTTAAGATTATTAACCCTCTGGGGTCGGGAGCTTCGCTGGCGGAGCTCGACAAGATGAAATCTGAGGATCAACTTCATGAGTAAGTATATTTCTTATGATCATATTGGTAAATATGTGTACTGTATTGCAACGTATCTCTGTGTTTGTAGGAATATCCAGCAATATGCGCGTTTGTAAATTCCCACACTACGAACGATTCAAACTATTGCATCTCAAAATTATAGGCTATAGGCTGTCTGCGTCTGGTTGTGTTACAAGTAGCAGGTAGACTATATTTTTTTTCGATCATATTGGTAATAAATAGCCCATGTCTGGAGTGTAGTGGCGTGGCTAGGATTCTAAAACTGATGTCCTCGCACAATCGATATTAGCATACTCTAAGTAAGTTCGGGAAATAGCAATAAAATCACCACTTAGCTAAACAGATCTAGCCTACTTCAGATTGAGGCATTGATGAGTTGCGTGTAGTTGAGTTGGAATATCAATGTTTATTTAGTTTAGCTAATGTTGTTTCGTTGATAGCTTGTATTATCGTAAATGTGTATTACATTCTCTGTGTGTTTGTAGGAATATTCACTAATATGCGTGCTTGTAAATTCTCACATGACGAACGATTCTAACCATTGCTTCTCAAAATTATAGGCTACCTCTCTGCGTCTGGTTGTGTTTGTTTGGTCGTTTGTTTGTATATGATGTAACCATGTCACATTTCCTAAGTTTTGTTTTCATTAGTTAGTGGTTTGTCCCTTTTTTGTAAAGCACACAATGTTCACCAGTTGAAGGAAATGTGCTATATAAATAAAGTTTGATTTGATGTCACATTTCCTAACAATTTTGTTTTTATTGTATTTACAGAGATGCTGATCAGGAAACACGGCCTAGTTCAGCACTAGCTAAGAGGCCACGCAGGCGTTGCAAGAGTACACCAGTCTCATCTCATCTTCCATGCATATAGTTTACTTCAATAAATGTTCTAAAATCAAAAGATGTCTTTGTTTCTGTCTTCTGAATGGCTCACTGAATCTTTGTCTTAGTGGTGGGGAGGCATGTGGCCAGGTATGAATAGCCTACTTAGCTGGCAGGTCCTCCTACCCAATGCATATTCATTAGAGAAAGGCCATTGCCCTACCGTTCTCACCTGGTGTTGAAAAATATTAGTCACAACACTAACTTTTAGCAATTTATTTTATATTTCTAATTGGAATTGCTAAAATATTTTGTCATCTTTTGATACCCAAGACCCGGATGAACACATTTTAGTGATCCAAAAACTTTGATACTATTGTTCAGTGTGTTTTATTACAACATTCCTGTGCATGTTCAAAACTACTGTTTACAGTTTGTGTGTTTTTAGGGCAATTTACAATCCACATATGATTATGACCTACTTACTGCTGCCATATTATTGTAGCTGAGTTTGTGCTGAAAACAGAGATATGAAACACTTTGGAATCAGTACATACAAAGTTGATGAAATTTACACAAATGTCAGAGCATGGCACAATCACCAGTGTGCCTCATTTTACCCTCAGACCCCAGAGGGTTAATCAAGGGTATATAATTTTTGTCATGAAGACCAGATAGCGTACGGGTAACATTAATTCCCAAATATTTAAATCCTGACCTAGAAAGACCAAAGGGCAAGTCTGTTTCTGCGATTTGAAGAGTTGAGTTGTTAACCGGGAAACATTCACTTTTTGAAAAATGTTATTTACATCCTGAAAAACTGCCAAATCGATGTTACATATTTACAATGTCAAGGGCACACGGCACGGGGTCTGAAATGTATAGCAATAGGTCATCGGCATATAAGGACACTCTGTGCTCTATATTTTTCCTGTAAATTCCATTGAAGTGTTGTGAGGTTTTCAGCATGACAGAGAGTGGTTCGATGGCCAAAGCAAAAAGGAGTGGACTGAGAGGACAACCCTGCCACGTAGCCCTCGACAGTGGAAAGGGCTTGGAACACAGTTTATTAGTTATTATTGATGCTTTAAGTATAATAAGCGAATCCATGATATAAGTTTTGGTCCAAATCCGAATTTTTGCAATACTGCAAACAAATAAGGCGACTCAACTCAGTCGAATGCCTTCTCCGCATCCAAGGAGACCACCACCTCAGGAGCCTCAGAGGATGCAGAGGAGTACACGACACTAAGGAGCTTGCGTATATTAGTAAAAGACTGACGACCCCTGATGAAGCCAGTTTGATCTGTGGAAATTATGTCCCTCAAAACAGTGTCTAATCTAGTAGCAAGAAGCTTGGCTAATATATTTACATCTCCATTCAGAAGTTATATCGGCCAATACGAACCACATTCTTTTGCATCCTTGCCAGGTTTTAATAGAAGTATAATAGTAGCTTCTGTGAGTGTTTGTGGCAAGGCCCCCTGATACAGAGAATGCTTAAACATTTCAAGCAGAAGAGGAGCTAATTCGGATGAGAATTGTTTGTAGAATTCAACTGGGTAGCCGGGAGCCTTGCCACTTTGCATTGCTATGATTGAGTTGATGACTTCCTCTAGTGTAAGGGGCTCATCCAAATCTTTCGTTTTATCAGGATCTATGGACGGAGCATCTAAGTTATTTAAAAATTTGATCATATCTGAATCATCCTCTGGGAATTCAGATGTATATAAATTCAAATAGAATGTTTTGAAAGTGTTATTTATTTCAACAGGGTCAATTGTTAGCTCATCAAGGGTCTTCTGTATCTGTGGTATAAATTGAGCAACAGATCTACATTTCAGCTGGTGGGACAAAAGTCAACCCGCCTTTTCACCATGCTCATATATAAAACCTCGGGATCGAAGTAGATGTTGTTCAGTTTTGTCCGTTGATAGTAGGTTATATTGCATTTGTAAACCCAGTCTCTCTTTATACAGTTCAGGGGAAGGTGATATGGAGTATCTATAGTCTAAATCAAGTATTGAATCTATGAGTTGCTCCTGTCTTAGCTTTCTGGTTTTGTTGCGTGTTGCAGTATATGATATCTCATAAAAAAACACATTTTCAATGTACAAAAATGCCAAGTTACTCAAAAGTATTGATATCAAAATGATGCCAAGTTATGGTACTACAAACAATATAGGCTATCTTGCCTCACCGAAATTACATAAGATGTATTTCAAAGCAATGCTACCCAAAATTTCCTCAATTCTTTCAAGTCACTTGGCCCTGTGTTTTGTAATCTTACCATTTTACAATATCATGCAATTTGGCTTGATTGACAATTCATTTATTCCGTAGGTGAGAGTATAAGCTTTCTAACGATGTATAACATGTCTGATTTTTCTTTTGGAATAGCGTTTTATAGGTCAGCGTAACCAAAAAGACTGTAACCTTGCCCACTAGGCCACAGGCAGGCTAGCTGTTTAAACAGGAAATGTTTCAGAGTAAAAAGGTATTTTGCGTGTGTATGCGAGTTTTTGATTGGGTCGTGTAGGTGAAGATTTGGCTGGTGTCGGTAAAATGTCCAATGGGGAGACATGTTAGTGCGATAGGCGGCAGGAAAAATAAAAATGTGAAGAAGAAGAAAGAGAAGAAGAAGAAGGAGAAAACGCAAAATCCCCTTAGTTTGGGGCTTTATTGTGTGGACATGCAAAGTTGTTTATGAAATCTGTCTGTTGAAATGGGGTCAGAATGTACAGAATTTAATGTTTTTAAGGGCTGAGTGTCTGTGGCTGTTGTGGTTATTTCTGTGGGGAACCCTGAAAAGTGCCAAACTCTCGGTGCTGTATAGGTATGGGGCATGCCCCCGCCAAGGCGTAACTTGGCGGGATGGCATACCTGCCATACCAATTATTTCTCCCCTAATTACAACCTTGAGCGTCTCCCATAAGATAGATGGTGATGTTGAGTCGGATTTATTTGTTTGTAAGAAATTATCTATAGTGGTGGATATTAATCTACAGAAATCTTCATCTGCCAATAAGGTTGAATTCAATCTCCAATTGGGGCATTCTGTACGGTCAAGGGAAAAACATAAGTTAAATAATACTGGTGAATGGTCCGATTCCACAATGTCTGAATATTCAGTTTTCTTAACAGCGAGTAGCAGGGTTTTATCTATAAAAAAAAAAAAATCAATTCTTGAATATGAGTGATGTACGTGTGAAAAATATGAAAATTCTTTGTTGTGTGGATAAAGAAAACGCCAAGGATCTATGCAACCCGCTTCGTTCATAAATGTAGACAGAGTACGATCCATTTTGGATGGAAATACTGATTTGGGGCTTGAACGATCTAAGGCCGAATTTATAACACAGTTTAAGTCACCACCAAAAATCAGATGATGCGAATTCATATTGGGTAATACAGAGATGAGCCTATTTATAAAACTGGCATCATCCCAGTTTGGAGCATATACACAAGCGAAGATAACTTGAGTATTAAAAAGGAAGCCAGTCACTATGATGAATCGGCCTTGTGGATCCGATATTGACTCGTTAAGGGTAAACTGTACTTTTTTATGGATTAATCTCGCTGTTCCCCTTGCCTTAGTATTAAAGTGCGAATGATAAACTTGTCCCACCCATGGTTTGATACGGTCTGCTGTTGTCAGATGCGTTTCTTGTAGAAATGCTATTTCCGTTTTTAATTTTTTAAGGTGAGCAAATATTTTAGCCCGTTTCACTCGTCCCCTCAAGCCTTTTACGTTCCAGCTAGTAAAGCGGACTGCAGATCCTCCTATCCTTGCATTACTATTTGACGCATCAGTCATTATCTTTCAGGATTGTGATGAAATATGCAGTTAGATTAACTCTTATTTTCCAGTAACATAGCTTATTAAATGACAGAATGTTGTTTTATCCACAAGATTAAATACTGTTAAACAAAAAACCAAACATACTATATCATCCCTTATGGCAGTAATCATCCTAAAACCCATTAAAACCCACCCTTTCCATATGTTTGCCTCCCCAGCTGAGGCAAACTGCTGTCTCGTATTCAAATCGCAGGTCTCCCGATAGACCATTCTCTCATTAACAAACCTGAGAGGGCTCCCGATTAACTTTGTATATAGGAATTTTACTAAAAACCCAACAGAATTTAACATTAAGTACAAATGAACAAGTGGCATGTGTGCATATATACTAATATAAAGAGAGAAAAAAAGAAAACATGATAACAATGATACCATCATCATTATTATTATCACCCTTATAATAGTGTCCATTGACCCTAAATCAATTCACGCAGTACCTGGCCTAAGTTTAACCTTACAACCTAATAAATGACCTTTCAAGGTGAAAACTATGTTACTTTATGTCTGAGTATTGAATCAAATAGCAAAAATAAAAGAGTGCAGTGATGATCAAGGCAATATAACATAACATTTTACTTGTTTTCTGTAGCCTAGCCAGGATTGGATGAATATGAACTAATAGCCAAACGGATGTTTATCCCCACCTACCAACTGCTGTATATTAGATCAAACTGAAAAAATTCCATTATAGCCAAACTCTGTTTCAGTAAAGTACTTTTTTTTTTTTTTGCATGTTGTAGCAGCCAATAATGTAATAACTGCCAATAACGTAATAACTGCCAATAACGTAATAAATTTTCCCGTTCTTAATGTAATAAAAGCCAATAATGTAATAACTGACCAATAATGTAATACATTTTCTGAACCAATAACGTAATAACTTTTTGCATACAATGTAATAAGTTATTACATTATTGGCTACAGTAATAAAAGCCGATAATGTAATAACTGACCAATAATGTAATACATATTCTGAACCAATAACGTAATAACTTTTTGCATATAATGTAATAAGTTATTACATTATTGGCTGGTTATTACATTAGCTGGGTTTTTAAAAAATCATTAAAAATGTAATAACAGGAGCCGATGATAATATACTTATATCGCTTTAAGTTTTATTTATTGGCTATAAAGTGTCACACTTCCATACAAACTTGAATGTCTCTTAAAACCCATAGTACTCACGTGTGATTAGACTAAGGGCCTGCACCTTCTGTAGTTTTTCAGGACCAGGGTTTGACACTACCGAACCACAGTAATGATAAAAAAGATAAAGCTTACTATTTAACACCATTTAATGTATGTGACAGATCTGGAACAATGAGACTACTGCAAACAATCTTTCTCCTGCCCTGTATCATTTGGGTATGCACAGGACATGGACAGAGAGCAATGTCAGATGAGACTTATGATGTGATACTCAAGGCACTCAAGGGGGAATTTAATGTCCCCGTAGCACAGAGAACAAGGACCCAGCGTGCTGCTCTTGTTCAACTGTGGCGGAATAGGCAACTTTACGCCCTCAGTGAGGATGGCCAGGCAATTACATTTGCTGGAAAATTGGTAGCCAAGATGTCAACTATCCCTGCACTTGTGAACAGGGTTCTTGATGAAACAAAAGGCTCCGGTGCAAGAAAGGTGAACATACACCTTAGAGAAGAATACTCTGGCATCAGTCGAGCTAGTGTGCAAGACACATTGGACAGGTCAAGATGCTACCATCTGCATAAGGCGACATTTGGAAACAAACCCATTCCAAAATCCATTAAAGCCAAAGCAGTTCAAGATCGCCACCAGATTGACCTTCTTGACATGGGGAAATGGAGAGTTAAGCATGACCGAGCCACATACAGGTACATCCTGACCATATTAGATGTATTTAGCAGATACATATGGCTAAGACCTTTTGAATCATCCAACCTGAACATTCGTTTAGACCCGATTCCAGATGGCAGTTGCCAATTTGCTGCTATTGCTGACCAATTGGCCACCCTTGGAATATTCCGTTCTGTATCAACATTGCGAGAAGAAATTGTGGCTGATCTAACATTTCACCCGCATGGAGTGGATGGGACACCACTTTCTGAGTATGTGGAAGGGACATGGGGGGATTATTTACAGAGGATGGCACAACATGGTACATATGGTGACCACATAACTCTTCAAAGAGCCTCCCAGATATTCAATGTTCAGTTTCTTGTTGTGTCAACTCTTGGTTTGGATGCAACCTCTGTTATCTCACCATCTGGTTTTTATTGTGAAAGCTTGCCTCTTTTGGTTCTTGGCCATATTGCTGAGGGACACGGGGAACATTATGTAAGTTTAGATGGACCAATTTTTTCCTACATTCAGGCCATTCAGGAGGCAGAGAGACAAAGACTGTCTTTCAGAAAACCAGTTAAGATACCTACTGGAGTTGACCCTCAACCTAGCCCTCTGGCTGACCCTGCACCTGGCATTCTGGCTGACCCTGAACCTGGACTTCGGGTTGACCTTGAACCTTATCTTCCTCCTGACCCTGAACCTGGCCATCTGGCTCACCCTGAACCTGGACCTCTGGTTCACCTTGAACCTGGGCCTCTGGCTAACCCTGAAGTTCAGTCTATGGCTAACCCTTTAGTTGACATGGTAGTGGATCCTGGCAATGAGCCTGGAGCTCAGTACCTACCATCAGAAATCTTATCAAAAATTATTGAGTTCTCTCTCAATCTAGATATGTCAATGCTGGGGACATTCAATAGAGTCTCACTCTTATTCGGTGAACTATCTAGACAATATCATCCCAACCTGTACATAAGAGAGGCACTTAGAGAGGCAGAGAGTTTGGAACTGGACAAGGAGAATGACTGTTCCATTAGTGTTATGAAGCTATACAAGGCTGCTGGACGCAGCAGTGGTCTCAGCACACGTATAAAAGAGTTATTTAGTAAGGACAAACGATGGATGAAAGCCTGGATTCTGCTCAGTCACATAGCCTTCGGACAGTACAAAGTTAAGGACATCTACTGGAAGAATTAATGATCATTTTTTTGTTGGTGTTTTTTTTTTTTTTTCTGCCAGCAGATAATTTCATTTTGATTCTCTCAAGTTCTTTTTTTATATTTGTAAATGAGTGGAAGTTACTTTTCATTTGAGATTTGAGATTTAACTTTACCTCCATTTTGTCAAATGTAATGTGTGTCAAGAGAATGTTTAGTTCTTTAAAAAAGGGATGGTAAACCATCCTTTATTATTATGATAAAACTGAAAGATGTGTTACCAACGTTATCTTTGTAGGTCATGTTATATACTATATTTTACAGTTTAGAATTTTGCATTAAGAGGTTGAAAGTTGAGCACAAGGGATAATAGTGCCAGTTTGGTTGAATAAGTTATTTAAATACACTTGATTAAAGATTATATTTTTCATGGAAAGAAGTGGTGGTCTTTTTTATTTGAGAACACAGCATCTTCAAAGCGGTATAGATTTCATATTATACAACATAAGAGTAATTGTGTGTGTTTGCAAACATGTGTGCTCCCACTTAATTTGGTACTCAAATGGCAAAGGATAAGGCAGGGCTGGAGATAAGTCTAACCATCAAGTTACACAAACAATTAATTCTTAGAGAGAGAGAGAGAGTAGGTGTGTGTGTGTGTGTTTTCTCAGAGTTAGGACTAAGATTCAGGGGTCAGGATTGGCCTGGTTTTTGAGCAGTTATTTGAAAGAAGCAACAGTAAGGGTAGGCCTAAGTGTTATGGAAGTTTGACACTTGATAATAAATAAAACTTATACATAGTCATACAAGCATATTATTACATTATCGGCTCCTATTATTACACTTTTTATGATTTATTTTAACCCAGCTAATAATGTAATAATCAGCCAATAATGTAATAACTTATTACATTATATGCGAAAAGTTATTACGTTATTGGTTCAGAAAATGTATTACATTATTGGTCAGTTATTACATTATCGGCTTTTATTACTGTAGCCAATAATGTAATAACTTATTACATTATATGCAAAAAGTTATTACGTTATTGGTTCAGAGATTTTATTACATTATTGGTCAGTTATTACATTATCGGCTTTTATTACATTAAGAACGGGAAAATTTATTACGTTATTGGCAGTTATTACGTTATTGGCAGTTATTACATTATTGGCTGTTACACATGTATTACATGACAGTATTATTAACTCAATATATAGCTTACCCACTATGTCCCGGGAATTGAAACTCAGTCCTCTCCAGAAAACATAATACATTTTTTTTTAAATCAAACTATTCAGTTGTCCGTCTGGTATTTGGAGATAGTAAGCAATCCATGAACATAAAGAATATTGTCGTCACAGTATATAGACCCCGGCTACTGTACCGTGTGATGATGATCCCTTGTTAAGGCTGTCCGGTTGTAAAATAAACATCTAAGTAGACAGTATAAACTCTGGGAAGGGGGAAAAATAAAAAGAAAAAATGCGCACACACATACACCTATCATGCTCAATCTGGGCTTTGAGCTGTGGCCAGTCAGTCAACAGTTAGCTCTCCCATATGTAAACAAAGTGAAGAGTTTATGAAGAAAAAGGAGAGAGAAAGAAAAAAAAAAGCAATAACAAAGGATAGCAGGTTTGTGCGCGTACGGCTACACCTCCAGGCTCTAATGAAAATAACTCCGGTAGGCGACAGTTTACTTCACAACACGGTGATCATAAAAAGCTTGGGCCTCTTCTGGTGTCTCAAATAAGAGACTTTCTCCTCTGAATGTGACTCTGAGACGGGCTGGATAAAGCAGACGGAATTATACTCCCTTTTGGTAGACAGCCTGTTTAACCCCATTAAATGCGGATCGTTTCTTTGAGAGGATGGTACTGAGGTCTGGATATATTCTCAGTGTAGTTCCATTATATTTCACTTCATACTTGTCTGGACCATTTCAAAGCGAGGTCTATCTCCCGGTACCGATGGAAGCATAGGATGAAAGGTCTTGGGGGTCGTCCTCCTGCGGGCTTTGGACCTACTGAGCGGTGTGCTCTGTCGAGTTCTGGGGGGGTCGCAAATACGTCCGGTCCCATTGCTTCTCTCAGCAGCTCGGATACAAACGTAGTGGGATCCTGGCCATCTTCGCTTCCTTCAGGTATATTTAAGATGCACAGGTTAGCTCTGTGAGACCTATTTTCCAGATTTTCAAGACGGCCCGACAGAGACGAGTTCTGGGCCTGAAGGGATTTTATGGTGGCTTCAGCTCTAAAGAGCCTTTGGAAGTTTTCACCCGCTAGGATTTCTGTTGAGGTAAGATGTCCTTGAAAAGAGCTGACTGTATCACGTAGCCCATCCACTGAAGCTTGCAAAGGCTTGATTGATTCTTGGATTAGTATGGCCATGTCTTCCATAAGGCTGGTACTTTGTTTAGCTAGTTCTGTAACCAGTAGAGACATGGAGAGAGAATCACCGGGTGTGCCATCATCAGTTTTGTCTGTGGTAACAGCTGCCACCATAGTTGCTATTTTGCCAGCTAAGCTAGTATTAAAACGCGTAGCTAGAGGTTGTGTGTTCGTCTGTTTCTGCGGCTTAGAATGGCTCATTTCGTTGTCCCAAGAGTTCAAAAACTCCACTTTCTTCAATTCGACAATCTCTTGGTGAAAAGTTATCAGTTATTCGGGTAATTAAGATAATTATTCGGGAGCCCCTCTGCTCTACGTCTCTCTCCTACATGGCCAAACCGGAAGCCCAACTACAATTCTTGACCAAATGGATTCACCCAACCTAACATGACACTCTTGGATTATAATAAAACAATCTCATTGTAAAGAAATCACAATATCTGACTTACCATTCATCAGCTCATCCAAATACCATAATTGCTTCAAAAACGTATCGATTGCAACAACTCTGACAGCTTGGTGGAAAGCCCAAAAAATCACAAACTGTACACTGACACCATGCAAATACACCCCAATATGGAATAACCTGGACTTTAAACTCAACAAAAAACCACTGCATTTTACTACCTGGACACAAAAAAGCATCACACAACTTCAGCATATCGTCCAAAATTCCTCTTTTATACCTTTCAAAGACTTGGTCCAGAAATAAGGCATTGGGAAGGAATCATTTCTCCAATTCCACCAACCGAAAGCCATTATTACTTCTAAAATTAGTATGACACAAAACAATCTACAACCCCCCAATATAATAGAGGAAGTCCTTAAAATGACAACTAGTAAAAAGATCCTATCTAAACTTTACAAATTACTCAACTACTCCGATTCCTAAATATCCCTTCCTAACATCAAATGGGAAAAAGATCTATCACTCACGCCCAATACTGACTTCTGGACTCAAATCTGAAAGAACACCTTTTCTATGACTAACAACACTAACCTGTAACTTATTCAATACAAGACAATCCACAGGGTACACTTCACACAGAAAAGAATGCACCAAATGGGTCTCACTCAATCAGATACCTGCTCACAATGTACATAAAACACACAAGATGACTACCTTCACGCCACATGGTGCTGCCCACCCGTTCAACGCTTCTGGCAGGAAATAACCAACAAAATGTCCCTCTTTCTCGGCTGCCGAATTCCACTAACCCCGTCTCTGTGTCTACTCGGTGACCTATCAACAGTTTCCCATCCCACCCATATCAACAGAACTATACTCATCCCCATAACTATCGCCAAGAAAACCATCCTCTTAATTGGAAATCAAGGAAAAAACTAAACATTGGACCAACCTGCTCACAGAATACCTATCAATGGAAAAAATGACCGCCTCTGCCAATAATCAAATAGTAAACTTGGAGCAAACATGGACCCCACTCATCAATTCTCAGGGGTGGAAAGAGTACTAAAATATTCTACTCATGTAAAAGTACTGTTACTTTGATGAAATTTTACAAGTACAAGTAAAATTACTGGTCTAAAAATCTACCTAAGTAAAAGTAAAAAGTAGCAGTAGTATTTATTTAAAAAGTAAGATATGATCTCCTGTGTAGTGCAAAGGACAAGAGGATAGAAATCTCAAACTAGGTTCTTTTTAATTAAAGGAACACCTTCACAAATTTAAGTGCAATAACAATAAAATGTGGCGATCAACACAACATTTAAAACATTTAGGGAGGTAATAGTAGTCATTTTAGTGCAGACCATCCCATAAAATATTTTCAAACAACACAACCATTCAGGGTGGCATTAATTGTGGTTTCTGTACAAACCATCCTTCTTTTCTTCACCAACAAACTAACAGTGTTTTCCGCTTCCGTGTTGCAACATGGCCATTGAAGGCCTTCAGCTTTGATGGATGTTTCCTCTGTGAACAAAATGTTTTCATCAGTTGTGAATAATCAATGTTGTGTTCATTAACCTCTTAAGGCACAAGCCAAATCTTGCCAATCCTTGCCTATTTAGGGGGTACCCTATTTAAAGCTTTATAACTCCAGATGTGAACACCACAAAGACTTGAAAAATGGCTTAAAAGAAGCAAGACATTTCTTGTACCATTTATAATACTAACTTAGATTAGTTTATATTCATAATTTTTGAAGAAATAAAGTGCCACAAATGCAATTGTTTTGACAAAAAATCCAAAATAAATTTGCACTTTTTAAGTTTGCAATGAAATACTGCGAGATTGAATATATGCAGGAGGTTAAACTATACATGTGCTAGGTCAAAAACTTCTTGACCACAAGTTCATAAAATCTAAGGGTGGATATGTAAAACTACTATAGATGTACGAAGCAAAAACTAAGCAGTGTACCCAGCATCTCCAAATCTATCCAAAATGTCTAAATTATGCATTGCTGTAAATCATAACATATCCATGTATTTCACTACAAATCAACTGTTTTGACTCAAGAAAATCACTGTTGCATAATTTTCAAATGGGAATTACAAGCTTTCAGTCAGTACAGTGGTCTAAAATAGGTATGTGTCCAGAAACATATCCAAAATCTCTCCAAAATTGAATAAAATGCTTTTTGTCCATTATAAAGCATATAAATGAGCCCCTTATGAGGGTTTAAGATGAAACATTGCTATCAGATTAAAAAAATAATGCAAGAACATTGTCACACAATGTGGTACAGTACCTAAATGTGTAATAATTAACTCTTGTATGTATTGCCTTTGAAAGGAAGCTCTCCAAGTACGCTGGATTGGTCAGCAAATGTCAGCAGGCTGGGTGGAGAGCGAGGTGTGTCCTAGTGGAGGTTGGATGCAGGGGATTCACAGCCCGTTCTTTAGCCAGAGCCTTCAGAAATTTGGGCATCGAGGGAGAGAGGAAGAGGAGAGCCATCCACAGTACCACCGATGCGGCAGAGAGGGCTTCAAGATGGCTGTGGCTCAAAAGAGGAGAGCCATGGGGTCATAAGTAGCTAGCCATCTGGACACAAGCTGGGGTCTGATCAGCCCCAGCTGGGTCACCTGGAGGAGGGTGTATGATGTTGAAAGACCCAAAACACTTGATGATTCCAGGAACATCAATGAAGATGTGTCCAGATGCATCAGCAGATGTATGTACACAACCCATACTCTGTACCCTCGTATGTTTTCTTGTATGGGGATGGGACGACATGAAAACAATTTTCAACCATCCACCACGTTTTGGCAACGTTCCAACACTCTCGTCATCACTGTTGCATGCATCACAAAAACTACTAGAATACCAATGAACGCTTACATTACAGTGTGAAATATCCTCATTATAAAATACCACTAACCTATTTAAAGACACTCAATTTCAAAAATAACGTATATAACCAAAATATTTTGAGCAGTAATACTTACACAGCAATGATGAAATATTATCTGTTTTCAGTAGATAGAGTCAGAGATAGAAAATCAATGATATACACTGTGTACATAATTATTTTGCAAGTCCACATTCTAATGAAATAGCATCTCCAAGAGCATTTTTTTCAACTGAAAACCATATTAACCTCATTATTCACTCAGTGTAAACATTTTCAGGTGACTTAATTGCTTTACTGAGAGAGGGTGTGGCTTAAAGTGAGGAATGCCTTAAATTTAGGTATGCATAATTATTAGGCAGATTTTTGCTGCTGGGAGAATGGGGGAAAAAAGAGACCTAACAGATGCTGAAAAGGCAAAAATAGTTAACTGGCTTTCAGAGGGATACAAAACAATTGAAATGGCAAAGATGCTGAATTGCGATCACTGCACAATCAAGAGATTTGTGAGTGTGAGTCCACAGGGACGCCAAAAACGCATTGAGAAGAAAATACACAAATTAACCACAAGAGACTTGAGAAGAGTTAAACAGGAAGTATCCACAAACCCTTTGGCCTCAAGTGCCATCATCTTCCAGAACTGCAACCTTCCTGGACTCTGCAGAAGCACAAGGTGCAAAGTGCTTCACATGAATGGCAAGGTCAGAAAGGCAGAAAACCAGCCTCCCTTAACCCTCTGGGGTCTGAGGGCAAAATGAGGCACACGGATGATTGTGCCATGCTCTGACATTTGTGTAAATTTCATCAACTTTATATGCAGTGATTCCAAAATGTTTCATATCTTTGTTTCCAGCACAAACTCAGCTACAATAATATGGCAGCAGTAAGTAGGTCATAATCATATGTAGATTGTAAATTGCTCTAAAAACATACAAACTGTAAACAGTAGTTTTAAACATGCACAGGAATGTTGTAATAAAACACACTAAACAATAGTATTGAAGTTTTGGATTACTGAAATGTGTTCATCAAGGTCTTGGGTATTAAAAGATGACAAAATATTTTAGCAAATTCAATGAGAAATATTAAATAAATTTCTAAAAGTTAGTGTTGTGACTACTATTTTTCAACACCAGGTGAGAATGGGAGGACAAATGGCCTGTCTGTAATGAATATGCATTGGGTAGGAGGACCTGCCAGCTAAGTAGGCTATTCACACCTGGCCGCATGCCTCCCCACCACTAAGACAAAGACTCAATGAGCCTTTTAGAAGATAGAAACAAAGACATCTTTTGATTTTGGAACATTTATTGAAGTAAACTATATGTGACGCCTGCTCTTGCCTCTTAGCTAGTGGTGAACTAGGCCGTGTTTCCTGATCAGCATCTCTGTAAATATAATAAAAACAAAATTGTTAGGAAATGTGACATCAAATCAAACTTTATTTATATAGCACATTTTTTTCAACAGGTGAAAATTAAATGTGCTTTACAAAAAAGGGACAAACCACTAACTAATGAAAACAAAACTTAGGAAATGTGACATAGTTACATCATATACAAACAAAGAACCAAACAAACACAACTAGACGCAGAGAGGTAGCCTATAATTTTGAGATGCAATGGTTAGAATCGTTTGTAGTGTGGGAATTTACAAGCGCGTATATTAGTGAATATTCCTACAAACACACAGAGAATGTAATACAGCACACATTTACAACTAATGTAAGCTATCAATGAAACAACATTAGCTAATCTAAATAAACATTGATATTCCAACTCAACTACACGCAACTCATCAATAACAATGCCTCAATCTGAAGTAGGCTCTGTTTAGCAAAGTGGTTATTTTATTGCTATTTCCTGAACTTACATACAGTATGCTAATATCGATTGTGCGAGGATACTAAGTTTTAGAATCCTAGCCACGCCACTGCACGCCAGGCATGAGCTATTTATTACCAATATGATCGAAAAAAATATAGTCTACCTGCTACTTGTAACACAACCAGACGCAGAGAGCCTATAGCCTATAATTTTGAGATGCAATAGTTTGAATAGTTCGTAGAGTGGGAATTTACAAACGCGCATATTGCTGGATATTCCTACAAACACAGAGATACGTTGCAATACAGTACACATATTTACCAATATGATCATAAGAAAGTTGATCCTTAGCTGGATCAGTTCGCTGTTTGAAATGACACTGCTCTTCATCAGTGTCTGGGCGGACCGGACCTGAGGAGTTGTTCGTGTCTCATCGCTCTCCAACAAGGCATGAAGCACGTCAAGTCCAGTCATCCGTGCCATTTTCCAAACGAAATGTTTACCTCAAAAGCTATATGCTTTGACATTCTATCCCGCTTTCGCAGGGTTGGCATTTCTCACATGGATCTCGCATCGCCCCTCCCCTAGTCCCCTTCTATGGAGAGTAATTATAATGTCGTTAACATGTGAATGCGATTTGGACGGACTTCCTGCTGAGCGAAATTCACACAGTAATGAATAAGGACTAACGAAGCATACATGGTCTAATTCATCAAATTTAAAACTTTTGAAACAATTCATATTATTTGCCAATGGGCGCATTGGAAAGCCGCGATTCTAAGGTTTCTGTCAATGTTTTTGTTGTGTCTGTATGATAACAGCTTGTGAAGTTAATTATCCAAATAGAAATGAAAGTTCACTTCATCTTGTCGAGCTCCGCCGGCGGAGCTCCCAGCCCCAGAGGGTTAAATAATAAACACAAGCAAAAGCGTCAAGAATGGGAAAACAATACATGAAGACAGATTTTTCAAAGGTGTTATGGACGGATGAGATGAGAATGACACTGGATGGACCTGAAGGGTGGGCCCGTGGCTGGATTGCTGACCGACATCGCACACCAGTTCGACTGAAATGCCACAAGGTGGGGGAAGGATAATGATATAGGCTGGTATTATCGACAGTGAATTAGTCGGACCATTTCAAGTGGAAGATGGATTGAGAATGAACTCCAAAAACTACTGCCAGTTTCTGGAGGCCACCTTCCTCAAGCAGTGGTACCAGATGAAGCCAGCATCATTCAAAAGGTCCATGATACTGATGCAAGACAATGCTCCATCCCATGCATCCCAGTACACTAGAGATTTGCTAGCCAGCAAAGGGTTCAAAGATGGTAAAATGATGACTTGGGCCCCCTTGCT
The DNA here is from genome assembly GCF_018555375.3 of Anguilla rostrata. Classification (NCBI taxonomy): domain Eukaryota; kingdom Metazoa; phylum Chordata; class Actinopteri; order Anguilliformes; family Anguillidae; genus Anguilla; species Anguilla rostrata. The sequence continues at coordinate 22,296,556 of NC_057942.1, read as the reverse complement.
CACCTGATTTGAACCCAATTTAAAACCTGTGAGCCCTCCTAAAGAGGGAGTTTTACAGCCAAGGAAAGCAGTACACATCTCTGAACAGCCTGTGGGCATCTCTCTTGGCTGCTTCAGCTAAAATTGTGCGCGATCCCATTAAAAAACTGACAGAATCCATGGATATGAGACTAATACAAGTGTTAGAAAAGAAAGGTGGCTATATTGGCAAATGAACTTATTTCCAAAAGTAAAAATGTCAGCTGTTAAACTACTGAATTTGTTGCTTTATTTCATAATTATTTTTAATCATTGTAAAAAGACTTTTTTGTTGTTTGTTTATGAAATAAATTGAAAAAACAATTTTTTTCCCAGCTGCATAATAATTGTGCACAAAAATCATTATATTTTCCCCTTGTAACATATAAATCTGTATTTTTCTTTATATAACATTTACTTTTCCGGCAAGGAATGAATTGGGATCACTAATAATGTTGTGTCTATTAATATATTTAAAAAATCTGCCAAAAACACATTCGCATAATAATTAAGTACACAGTGTAGTTCTATCCACTTCTGTCTTACACCAGAAAACAATGTCAGCTAGGTCTATAAGCAAACATATGGCTTAGCTATGTCCAGAAGTCCTCAATAATAATAGTATTTTCCAAGAAATTACGAAAAATCGTTGACAACGTTTCCTTAGGTGCAGCGTCTTTTACTGCTACCACAGAGTGAATGCGATGATAACAAAACTTTAGATTACGCTGATCTATAAAACGCTATTCCCAAAGCAGAATTAGACATGTTCTACATCGTTAGAAAGCTTATACTCTCACCTACTGAATAAATGAATTGTCAATCAAGCCAGACTGTACTAAAAAGGGCGACGACACCGTAAACAACAGGTGTGGTATTACCCACAGCTATTTTGGAATGTACCCAGGCATCACAAATGTGCGTATATTTCCCAAACGGATTGTCCAAGACAATATATGACCACGTAGTCTCAAAAGGGACATCTCTACACGTAAAACCAACAGTAAAGTTGTATATTTATTCAATATTTAGTCCCAGATATTGACTGTAGAATGACATGGTATCATTTTTAAAAACTTTTTCTCGTTTCGTTCACTCGTTTATTTCGTTATTCAGTGAGCAGCGTTTTCACTGCTGTATAGGCATATCTTAGGGCTATTGTCGGGTTTATCTTGTTGCTATGACGGAATACGATTTTTTAGTGGTGAAATAATATTTTTATGAATGCCAAGATAGACAATATTGTCCATTATGTCATGGGTGGGGGTGTTTTGTAGTTGAGACTGTAGGGAGGGGGTCCGTGTTACATGAACAACCAGAGCGACAACTGTGGCGCTGCGAAACTCCGTTTTCGGCATAGTTGTCGTGTATCGTCTACTAATGAAACTAAAACAACGCGTTTCTGTTTTTAACTCTAACTTTAATGTCTGAGTTTAGTAATCTCGGCGCGCCGGCGTGCCGACCACTAGGGGCTTTTGCGTTAATGTAATAAATCAAACTATCCACCTATTAACCTTCTAACTACACCCAACACGCACATGCACGCGCACACACACATACACATCACGCACATAAATACATATATTTTTTTTGTTTTGATTGCTTGTTCATTTACTTGTTTATTTATTTTCCATTTCATTATTATCATTATTGTTATTTTCTTTTTAGTTTTTGCCTTTCATTTTGAATTTGCATTGCAATTTGTATTTCCATCAGTCTGAATTTGCCCTCTAACAAATGACACGCATGCTTGCGCACACACGCACACACACACACACACACCCCCTCCTAATCTCACTACTACTCTACCCACATACACACACACACGATTGATTTTTTAAATGTATTTATTTAAAAAAAAATCTACTTATTTATTACTATTTTTCTCCATTATTATTATTGTTTCTATTGTTATCACCATCAGCAACGGTCAAAACACATCCACAGAAATACTTATATCCCTCAATAACTTGATTTATTTTATCCATCTCCCAACAACTAGTGTCACTACATTACATTACATTACAGGCATTTAGCAGACGCTCTTATCCAGAGCGACTTACACAACTTTTTACATAGCATTTTTTACATTGTATCCATTTATACAGCTGGATATATACTGAAGCAATTTCGGTTAAGTACCTTGCTCAAGGGTACAACGGCAGTGTCCTACCCGGGAATCGAACCTGCAACCTTTCAGTTACAAGCCCAGTTCCTTACCCACTGTGCTACACTCCGTCCTTATTATTATTGCTATTGCTATGTGTCATTATTATTATTGCTGTTATTACTATTCTCATTATTATTATGATTACTATTATTTTTGTTATTATTTTTGATGTTGTTATTATTATTATTATTTTGTTTCTGTTCTCTTTTCTTCTCTCCTCTATTGCACTACCTAATTCTCAGTCTATTGATTACCTGTCTGTCTGTCTGTCTGTCTCTGTGTCAATTTGTTAGTCTGCCTGCCTGCCTGTCTGTCTGTTGGTCGATCCATTGTTTATTATTGTTATTGTTATTGTTATTCTTATTATTACTTTATTGGTTTTTTTTTTTTGGGTTTGGGGGGGGGGGGGGGGGGGTTAGCAGGGGTGGGGAGGAGGGAGGGGAAGCCAGGGGTTTTTATTAAAGGGGGAGGGGATTTGGTGGAGGGATTTGAAGCGGCTTCACCCTGTATTGTAATAAATACAGAATGGAAATTATATATATGTATATATATATATATATATATATATAAAATTTAAAAAAAACATAGTGGTAACTTATAAAAGTGAACGTTTTTACAAAAATAAAAAAAAGAAATAAGGGTAGCCAAAAGGCTTGATGAAAGGCAAATTGCAGAAGATGCTAAAAGTAATCCTAAGCGTTTATTTCAATACTGTAGTAGGAAAAGAACAGTTAAAGAGGAAGTTAAGGGCATTAAAAATAATGACAGAGCACTGCTTTATAAGAGTAAGGATTTTGCTGATGCCCTAAATGGCTACTTTGTTGAGAGTTTCACCAGAAAAGAGGTTACTAATAGGCTGGATGGCATATTCAATACTCAGAATGTCTTGGCAGATATTGAGGTAGGGGATATAGAAGAATTAGATAAATTACATCAGCTAAAGACAAATAAAGCAGCAGGCCCTGATGGCATATACCCAAGGGTACTAAAGGAGTTAAGTGAGATCATTTTTAAACCACTGGCAAGTATTTTTAAACAGTCTTTAGAAACTGGAGAAATACCAAATGACTGGAAACAGGGTATTGTAATACCAATATATAAGAAAGGGGACCGTACTGATCCAGGAAACTACAGGTCTGTCAGTTTAACTTGCATAACATGTAAAATACTTGAATCTATCATTAGAAACAAACTAGAATTATTTCTTGAAAATAATAGCATCCTAAGGGATAGCCAACATGGTTTTTGTAAGGGAAGGTCATGCCTGACAAACCTTTTGACATTCTCAGGGATTAAAGCAAAAAAAAAAACTTCTGACTAAAAATGTTTCTTCAGGCCAAGCAGGGCCAGTCGACCAGGGGCGGGGGGGGGGGGGGTGTGGTCTGTTGGATGGAACCTTTGATAAGGTGGGCGCATGTTTGCATGCATGCTTGCCCATAGCCACCGCCGGCTATGAGGCCAAGTCATATGTGACAGGTGCTGGTGTTTTGGTCCTCAAGTAGGACAAGGTCATTTTTTCAGTTTTTTACAGATTATGAAAGTGCAGATTATAAGCTTTCAAATGATGCGTCATACATTGAAATCTGAAAATAGTTGAAGAAGATATGCTTATTTGAATGTTGGTACTCCTAAAATCAAGCAGCAGAGAAAATCCCCTTGAAAGATCTTGCACTTTTCACACTTCTCACAGGGAGATAATGGGTGGGAACAATAGCTAGTTAACTCCACCCCAACCACTAGAGTACCTGTCAATCCTTGCCCATTTAGGGGTTACCCTATTTAAAGCTTTATAACTCCAGATGTGAACACCACAGAGACTAGAAAAATGTCTTAAATGAAGCAATACATTTGTACCAATTATAATACAAGCTTAGATTACTTTATATTCATAATTTTGTAAGAAATAAAGTGCCACAAATGCAATGGTCAAGGCAAAAAATAAAAAATGAATTTGCTCCTTTTTTAGTTCGCAATGAAATACTGGGAGATTGCGGGTTAAAGTATACATGTCCTGGATCAAAAACTTCTTGACCACAAGTTCATAAAATCTAAGGGTGGATATGTAGAACTACTAAAGATCTATGAAGCAAAAACTAAGCAGTGTACCCAGCATCTCCAAATCTACCCAAAATGTCTAAATTATTAACACTGGTCTAAAATAGCTAAGGGTCCAGAAACAAATCCAAAATCTCTTCAAAAAGGAATATAATGCTTTTTGTCCATTGTAAAGCATATGAGCCCCTTATGAAGGTTTAAGATGAAACATAGATATAATTTAAACATAATGCAAAAATATAGTCCCACAATGCTGCACAGTACCTAAATGTGTAATAATTAACTCTTGTATGTATTTCTATACTCCTATGTTTTCTTGTATGTGAATGGGACGATATGAAAACAATTTCCAGCCGTCCACCACGTTTTGGCAATGTTTCAACACTCTCCTCATCACTGTTGTATGCATCACAAAAACTATTACACTACTAACTAACGCTTACATTACAGTATCCACAATATCCACATTACATAATACCACTAACCTATTTAAAGATACTCAATTTCTAAAATAACGTATATAACCGAAATATTTTGAGCAGTAATACTTACATAGCAATGATGAAATCTTATCTATGTTCAGTAGATGGAGACAGAGACAGTAAATCAATGAAAAAAAAAGTTCTATCCGCTTCTCTTTTGCTCCAGAAAACGATGTCAGATAGTTCTATCAGCAAACATATGGCTTAGCTATGCCCAGAAGTCCTCAATAATAATGGTATTTTCCAAGGAATTACGAAAAATCGTTGACAACGTTTCGTTAGGTGCAACGTCTTTTAATGCTACCATATATAGAGCGAATGCCATGGTAAGAAAATGTTCGGCTACGCTAACCTATAAAACGCTATTCTAAAAGAAAAATTAAACATGTTATACATCGTTAGAAAGCTTATACTCTCACCTACTGATTGAGCGTCCGCCATTGTAGGAACCTCACACAGTAAACAAACATAGGCTACTACCACACGGCTTTATTTATGGGCGGTGGCTTGACTGAAACAAAGTGACAATAGCCAACGAAATCAAACATGCTAATTAAACTGCACCCCCATCACGCCTCCAAAACCCGGCTGTAAGAATCACTAAAACAAGCCGACTTTGCTGACAAATTATAAGTGACCCTAAAAATGTTGTTTATTCTATTGAGTGACTTCTTCAACACTTTAACTTTCGTAATATGAAAAAAAGGAAAACGGTAAAAAAAAAAAAAATTAAAAAACCTTTTTTGCCTCCTAGCGCGATTTCAAGATTTGCGACTTGCGGACATTTTCTCCAGCACCCGTCACATTTTCCCCCTCTACAATTTGTAAAAGAAGTTACAGAGGAGGCCCCCACATTAGGGCATGTACACACACACTGCCCGGCATTTTTTTTTTAGGGAAGGTGGGTGATGCGCTGCCTTTTTAGAGTGGCTGCTTTTTTTCCACCATGCGGTCGCGTCACATAGGTTTACATGTAAAAAATCACGGAGGCAGCTCAGAAAAAGGCGGATAGTGTGTACACGCCCTTACCCCTCGACGCCTGCTAAACAAGTAAAACTATGAGATTTCAGCACCACCCCATGCATAACCATTGCTGCTGTTCTCTAATGCAGCCATCAAGTTGTAAAAAGGCTTTAACCGACACTCCTGGGCAAAAAAAATGGCAAAATATTAAGCTTTTAAAGGTCTTAACAACAAATCATTGGTCAGAAAATGAGCAAGAATTAAATGCACTCCTGAGACCTCCTGCTCGTTTACTTTTGCTGCAGTGAACTGTTTGGGGAAAAGCTAGAAACAGGGAAATTCACTTATACAGTAGACAAATTAACATAATGTCAAATAAAAGAGTCATGTTTTGGATTTGGTTGCATATCATTTGCATGCCATGACTTCCTGATGTCTGTGACCTAGCAACATCATCAGAGTCTGGATATCTTATTTTAAGGTTGAAAGCCTACATGAATATTTGCGTTTGGGTCATTAACTGTCTGTTCACCTTTCAAATAGCCTACATTCTACATCTCACGGGTTTATACAGCAGCCAGGCTCACGGTGTCTGAATAGCCTATATAACACTAGAACTGCGGCGTGCCGTCTTTACAGTGGGCGTGGTCAGCCATCAAACTAAGACTGATCATTGCGAGTGAGCGGTAAGTGGACCGGCATGTGAAATGACACTTAGGAATGATAAGGTTACTAGGTTAATAAAAACGAGTCAAAAACGTCCTCTTTTGATCTGCAATACAGTGGCTAAGACACTGGTCAAAATACAAATGTTTTTTGTCATATTGTCTTGAGTTTTTATGATTAAGGGGGGGGTTTGCACTATCCCGATTCTGCTGAACATGTTAGGTAAAGTGGGACAGTGTTTTTCAGGTGAAGTGGGACAATGTTGTCCTGTTGTAATAAACATACAATTTACCACAGTTTTATACACTTACGTGCTAGTTTAAACCATACTGATGATTATTTGGTGTCTGTCAGTAGCCTACTTCATATCTTACTGTTTTTATAGTAACAAGTACATTTTTTTTACACAAAAAGTATGATAAAATCATAAATATTATTGATATTTTTTCCTAATTTCAGGAAAACTGTGCCACCCAGTGATAGAACACAGTTGTGTGTAAGTAGTAGTGTAAGTCCAGTAGGAGAGAAGAGACAAATGATGAACTGTTCAGCATTCCTTGCCTCTATGCGATTTTACTTCGGGTTAAATTGTCTGCAATTCAAGTACAGCTTTTCAAACGTTTTTCAAATGCAATCTAAATGCAGTGTAGTTTACAAACTTAACATTAGATATACTACTTTTGTGCTTAAAGCTTTATTTTTAGTTTATACAGAAATTAATTTAAAATGTATCATATGATGATGAGAACATCATAATAAAGACATTGAGGTTACATAAAATTGCATGCATCAGAGTTTGTGTGTGTATGTGGGAGAGATAGAGAGAGAGAGAGACAGCAACAAATTTTCAGTGAAAAAGAACTTTTTTAAAATGGAAAGAAATCACTAATGCTACAAGTCCCATAGGAATTCTATATACATGGTTTTGAAGTATGTGCATGCCTGTATATTTTCCTGGCTATACAATGAATAAGTAAAATATTATCATATTTCTTTTTGCACTTTAACAGTAAGAGTCTGGACTCTGTGTACCAAAAATGATAAAGATCTGACACTCCTAACTTATGTTTCTAGAGATTATTTCATGGATAATCAAAAAACTAGAAACCCTTTTGACTAAATACTAAAAATAGTATGTTAAGAAAAACGAGCAATAGTGCCTTATACATTGGCAGATTTAAAAAAACAGATTTGTGATCAGCTCAACTAGCTTGAGAAGTGTACCAAAGGAATTTCAAAACTTCCACTAAGGACATTTATGGGTTAAGTTTGAAATGACTGTCCCACTTCACCATATATGCTGTCCCACTTCACCTGAATACTCCGACTGAGTGAAAGAAGGTGCCATGCTATGTTTAAGGGAGTTTATCTTCTATACAAAAACACATTTAAAAAAAAATTCCACACATAGATGTTAAGAAGACTTAAAACAATTCATAGAAACATCACTGGTACAAGTAAAAAAGTTTTTGATAGTCTCCTACTGAATTTACCAAACAAGTGTCACATTTGCTGAATCCACCCTATAGCCTATATCATGGATGTGTATTTAATTTTGAAAATCGGCATGAGGTTAATTTAAAGCAGGTCTTTATAATCATAGGGATACTTGAACTTTGTGTTTTCATTAGTATAATAATGTGTTTTCAACTTATTTTGCATGACAGTGCCACGAATAGGACGCCCTCACAGGCAAAGTGCTAGGGATGTGTGCGCATGCAGGTGAACACGGCATTTGGGCTCATCTAATTGCAAACTGTCAGGATTCTTAGCTGCTGGAATAAACTTTCCTTGTGGATTATTCTCGGTCAGAAGATGTGGGTGGTTGCAAAAGGATTGCTTTCTTCTCGTTCGTCGGAGTGGTGAGATTGCCTTTTTGAACCGCGGCTTCTTGCTCCTTCTTTGTCACAAACTTTGACTTTGATTGCAATCATGATTAACTTTATTCGTATTTGAACTATTTCTATTGCTTTCTGGACATTAATACTCTCGTAATTTGGGGGTTTTGGGGTATTTTGTCACGTTTATAAATGTATATTTTGGTGTTAATCTAATGTCGGCTTGTGCGCAGACTAAAGTCGAATGTGCGTCTGCCGAGAAGTGATTAATTGATTAGCCTGCTTCAGTACACCGTGGGGCTATATTATCGTCTCCGATTGTTTCGTTATTATACATATTGTTATATTGTCAAGAAAGGAAGTGTATGATTTTCAGTTTGTGGCTTTAATTAGTAGCCTCTGTCCAGTCTTCCAGCAGCGTCAGTAGGCTAGCCCGGTGCTACCAAGTTGTACCTAATAAAGTGGCCGGTGAGTGTATATAATTACCGACATCCAAGTAGATTGTATGCCTATACAAATCAGCTACCTATCACCTGGTAGTGTGATTCCTAAGTTCCGTAACACCCCCTTCCCCTCGCTTTTTTCCCCCTTCGGATATACAATGATCTCATACATGAGTCCCTTTTCCACCACAGGGCCGAATGGTTCTGAGCACGGAGAGGAATGGTTCCAATGGTGTTTCCACCTGGAAAGGTTTGGCGGGGAACGATTACAAAACGTGCCCAGCACAATATTTTCGGCACGGTTAGACAACCGTGCTTAGTGCAGCAGAACCATTTGGGTGGGCAGGATTAATGACGTATTCACTGATTGGTTTCACATTACGTCAGTTTTGTGACTCCGCATACGGTCTCTTCACGTCCTCTTCCGTAAGCTAGGTCGGTGGAGAAGTTAATATAAATAAAAATGCCAATCAAAAATCGTATTCCGTCACAGCAACAAGATAAACCCGACAATACCCCTAAGATATGCCAATGCAGCAGTGAAAACGCTGCTCACTGAATAACGAAATAAACGAGACAAAGTTTTAAAAAATGATACCATGTCATTCTACAGTCAATATCTGGGACTAAATATTGAATAAATACATAACCTAATTATTGGTTTGATGCGTAGAGTATGTCCCTTTTGAGACTGTGGTCATATATTGTCTTGGACAATCTGTTTATGAGATATACGCGCATTTGTGATGCTTGGGTACCTTCCAAAATAGCTGTGCATAATACTACATGTTGTTTACGGCATTGTCGCCCTTTTTAGTACAGTCTGGCTTGATTGACAATTCATTTATTCAGTAGGTGTGAGTATAAGCTTTCTAACGATGTATAACATGTTTAATTTTGCTTTTGGAATAGTGTTTTACAGGTCAGCGTAACCAAAACTTTTCTTATCGCATTCACTTACGCATTCACTCTGTGGTAGCAGTAACGAAAAGTTAACGATTTTTCATAATTTCTTGGAAAATACTATTATTATTGAGGACTTCTGGGCATAGCTAAGCCATTTATTTACTGATAGACCTATCTGACATCATTTTCTGGAGAAAAACAAGCGGATTGGATTGTATCATTGATTTACTGTCTCTGCCTCCATCTACTGAACACAGATAAAATTTCATAATTTCTATGTAAGTATTACTGCTCAAAATATTTCGGTTATACATGTTATTTTTGAATTGAGTGTCTTTAAATAGGTTAGTGGTATCGTATAATGTGGATATTTCACACTGTAATGTAAGTGTTAGTTAGTAGTGTAATAGTTTTTGTGATGCATGCAACAGTGATGGTCAGTGGAGGATACGCTAAAAAGAAAAACCAAAAACAGACCAAAATACACAGAATCCTCATCCATATCATCAGCCAATGAAACTTAACATAACAAAAACAAAACAGAATGGGGAGCGACCTCGACGACAACAACTGGCGCATATTTATTACATACACAACGGGACGCCGTCGCTGATCCACCGCGTCACTTGCTGTCGTCACTAGTTTTTCTTATGCCGCTTCTCCATTGACTAGCACGGCATGGTACAGGACTGCAAGCATTCGTATCCTACCCGTGCCGTGTTGCCTGTTGCGCTTCTCCATTACACAACAGACCCGTGAAGGTAGGAGGAGTCATGGTAGGAGTAAAGTGGAGTAAAGCTTCCTAAATGTGTAATAATTAACTTTTGTATGTATTTCTATACTCTGCACTCTCTTATGTTTTCTTGTACGGGGATGGGACGATATGAAAACAATTTTCACCGTGCACCACATTTTGGCAATGTTCCAACACTCTCGTCATCATTGTTGCATGCATCACAAAAACTATTACACTACTAACACTAACATTACAGTGTGAAATATCCACATTATATTATACCACTAACCTATGTAAAGACACTCAATTTAAAAAATAACGTATATAACTGAAATATTTAAGCAGAAATACTTACATTACGTCTTATGTCTTTTACTGCTATCACAGAGAGAATGCGTAAGTGAATGCGATAAGAAAATTTTCGGTTACGCTGACCTATAAAATGCTATTTTTCCGGCACGGCACGGTGGTGGAGAAGCACCTTTAGATACTTCCTAGTCCTGGTTTTAGCAGCCCGACAGATGGAAACAGAAACGGTAACCATTCCAACAAGCTCATTATCAAAATGAGGACAGTAGGAATTACAGGAGGCATTTCAGAGTGGGTTCGGAACTGGTTACGGGATGGGACTCCCTGAAAACTTGGTATTTCACCCGGGGGCGGTGCCTTACATCCTGCGTCACACAGAGTGTTGTGTGCCTGATGCGCATTCTCGATGGCTCGCATTGGGTCGTCTCATCACTTTTTGGATAAGCTAGCAAAACCGTAACCTAAAAAGTTGTTTATTAACCTAATCTTTGCCTTAACCCCAAGGCTAAACCTACATGAGACCTCACGCCTAATTATAACTTCAAACAGAGATGATTTTTTTGTGATCATCGTGATCATCGACTTCCCTGCAGATTTTCAAATTACTTTTACCTGACTGTTGATATATTCTCAAATTGACCATCATAACGTTATACTGGAAAATATGTACAACTAAAACGTTAACCCAAAGAGCAAAGATTACCGTTAGCCTACTGTCCGACTCAGATCACACTGTGATTTTACTTGACTTACTCTCACAATGAGACACACATAACTCAACTCTCATGCACTCACTCGCCAAGTGTAAATCAAACAGCTAATGATAAGGTGAGATTTACTTTAAATTTGTTGACAAACTGGTGACGTTAGGGTTATATAATTTAACATTAGGGTTAACCAATTTAATATTAACAATAGACTAGGGTGACTTTATTTTTTATAGCTCCATGGGGCAAACGTTACCAAGCTCCGCACGTGAGGCTTGTTTAACGTACAAAGGAAACCTGCTAGCATGAAGTTAGCTTGTTAACAGTTAGCTAACGTTAGCTAGCCAATATTTTCATGGCACATGAATGAGGCACGTTATGACATTCTAATGTGCACTCAGAGCACGGGCTGAGATGGTTACGGAGCTCGCCGAAGCGTGCACTGCTACGTCCTGCAAAACCACGCCCATCCGGGTGAAATACCAAGTTTTCAGGGAGTCCTGTTACAGGATAGAGCACAAAGGGTAGGAGTAGTATCTTATCTGAGCAGGGTATTGTGGGAAGTGGAGTTCCACAGGGATCGGTGCTGGGTCCACTGCTCTTCCTCATTTACATAAATGACCTTGACACGGACATTGAAAGTACACTAGTTAAATTTGCAGATGATACAAAACTGGGAGGTTTAGCCACCAGTTTGGAATCTACTAAAGTAATCCAAGAAGATTTAAACAGAATCCAGAAGTGGGCAGAAACCTGGCAAATGAAATTCAAGAAACTAAACGTAAAGTTCTAAATGTGGGTAATTAAAACATAGGGCAGGATTGCTTCATGGGTGGTACAAAATTAGAATGTGCACATGTGTACTTGGGAGTAATAGTTGATCATAGACTATCAGGGTCTGGTCAACAAAAAAAAAAGCCAACAGGATGCTGGGATACATAGCAGGGAGTATTGAGTATAAATCTAAGGAGATCATACTCACCCTATACCCTTGTCAGACCACACTTAGAGTATTGTGTGAAGTTCTGGGGACTGTACTACAAGAAAGATATAGAGGTGCTGGAAAAGGTCCAAAGGCAGGCAACCAGATTGATTCCGGGTATAAAAGATAAGTGTTATGAGGAAAGGCTTGAGATGCTTGGACTTTTCAAGCTTAGTAAAAGGTGACATAGGGGAGATTTGATTGAGGCTTTTAAATTTATTAAAGGGATTAACAAAGTGAACTACAGAAAATTAATCAAGTTAAGTTCGGTTAGCAGAACGAGGAGGCATAAATGGAAACTGGCAAAGGGTAAATTTCACAGACATTCGGAAATATTTTTTCACACAGAGAGTGGTCAATGCATGGAATAGCTTGCCTGGACATGTAGTGGAGGCAGAAACACTGGGGGTACTCAAGGCCCGGCTTGATACAGTGTTAGATACTATCTAGCTTTTAGGTAAACTAAGCATTAAGTACAGTTTAGTGCTAGGAATAGACGAGCAGCATTGGGCTGAATGGCCTGTTCTGGTCTTACGTTATGTTATGTTATAATGACAATGTGAAAACAGGTTTTTAGAAATTTTTGCTAACTTATTAAAAATTCAAAACTGAAATATCACATTTACATAAGTATTCAACCCCGTTGCTATGACAATCAAAATTCAGCGTAGGTGCACCTGTTTCCATTGATCATACTTGAGATGTTTCTACAACTTAATTAGAGTCCACCTGTGGTAAATTCAATTGATTGGACATGATTTAAGAAGGCACACACCTGTCTATACAAGGTCCCACAGTTGACAGTGCATGTCAGAGCAAAAACCAAGCTATAAAGTTGAAGGAATTGTCCGTAGATCTCTGAGACAGGATTGTGTTGAGGTACAGATCTGGGGTACAAAACAATTTCTGCAGCATTGAAAGTCTTGAAGAACACAGAGGCCTCCATCATTCTTAAATGGAAGTGGCCAAACGAAAGCCACTCCTCAGTAAAAAGCACATGACAGCCTGCTTGGAGTTTGCCAAAAGGCACCTAAAGGACTCTCAGACCATGAGAAACAAGATATGTTGTCGCTTTGACATTATGGGGTTTTGTGTGTAGATTGATGAGAATAAAACTTAATTTAATCAATTTTAGAATAAGGCTGTAATGTAACAAAATGTGGAAAAAGGGAAGGGGTCTGAATACTTTCTGAAGACAGTGTGTGTGTATATATATATATATTTTTTTAATCAAATTATTATTATTTTTTTTGGTGACTCCTGTGGAACAAACACCCAAAAGGGTTACATTTCAGAAGAGACCAGAATTACGCCTATAGACAAAAGAATCGTAACCATTTGATTTTGGATATGTCATTTTCAGGCTTGAGTTTAAAAAACAGGGTTGAAATACAAATGATTAGACAAGACTGTCTACTATCTAATAGCTTGGGTCAGTAACATTGGCTAATTTTATTGACTACGTTATAAATGTGACTAAAATTTTAAGAATGAAGTGACCACCATTTAACTCGCATTATTAGTCTCCTCAGCACCCCATTTCCCACAGCTATGCACTTCTCACATGCTGAGAAGTCTCGGTTTTGCATCATGGGAATGACAACTTGGGACCGGTAAAATTAAAGATCACTGATTACTTTAGCATGAGTATCGCTATTGGCTTGCATCGGCGGTCGATCCATCGGAGCATCCCTAACTTCTACCCCACTACATCACCCACCCACTGTCACACACTCCACACCTCACACCTGATGAAATGCACTCTCCTACTCAACTGCTCAATCAGCTGATTGATATTATATTGCAGACTATTGTTTAATGGAAATAACATTTTTATGAAATCAGGTCAATTGTACACCATCATTTAAACACTTTATCGTACCTTCCCACCTTCTTTTTATCACCACCCGTTTATCACCAACTATAGTGCTTGGTTTTTAACTGATGGTGTAAAATATTTGATTGATTACTGCGGTGAATTCGTAGAACAGTATACAAATATCATTGTTGTTCCAAGTGTCCAAGGTGATTAATTACCATACTTAATCCATACTAGATGTTCATAACCTCTGTTCGAGTACATGTAGGGAGCATGTGTTGTACTAAAAAAAAAGCAGGATAATAGAGATGAATGATGCAACCAGTGTGCAGACACACCTTCCCAACACCATCAATTCAATACAAGAACTTCCATGTGACGTGCACCATGTGATTGTGCTGTTAAAATAGCACAGTAAAATACTGCATACATGCCACCTTTTCAAAGTTAGGTACATATTTCCAGGTCTCCCTTGTTAAAGAGATTCTGTCTCAATGGGACTCTACTGGTAAAATAAAGGTTAAATAAATATAATTTTAATCTTTTATTAAAATATGCATTTTTACAAAAATGATTCATTTTTGCATTATATTGTGCCATTTCTTCACTCCCAATGCTGGGCCTTCCTCGCAGAAATATTTCTTCTAGTCTAGCCAGCAAATGGGTTGGCATGGAGGGTCACGTCCTTTATGTGAACATCATTCAAAGGCCGAAACGTCTTCTCGTTAATAGGAAGTTTCTCCAGTTCGTCAAGTGTCTCCAATCCATCTATAATTCTAAAAGGACATATTAATGTCATTTTTCAGATTTACACATATAATATAGGCAATACATATTAACAACTTAAGCAGTCACAAATATGTTTGATTGGACTAAACCAGAGGAGAAAAACAACAGTTACTCTCATTGTAGACATGAGTGCTTTTACACTTGTTTACTGATAGGAAAAGCAAAATATGAAGTTGTAGCTATAATCACATACATTGCACATACAATCTTGATTACTTACTTTCCAAAAACAGTGTATTTCATGTCAAGATGGGGCTGCTTGCCGTAAGTGAAGAAAAATTGGGAAGCATTGGTGTTGGGGCCATTGTTTGCCATGGAAACCACACCTCGAACATTATGCTGTAGTAACACAAAGCATGATAATCAACTGAAGCAATGTAGCTTAATTCCCATTAATAATGTTATGAAACACAACACCGAGGGACAAAAAACTGATCTGATTTAGCAATATAATTAATCTTCCATCAAGTGTTTCACCAAAGCCACTGCAGACTTAACCACAACGGCTGAAGGTAAAGGAGGCTTATCCTTGCTTTCAATTCAGGAATAGGAACATTTGTATTTTTTTTCTGTCCACACCCACACAGTATTGTGGGCTAAACCCACTATAAACCCAGGTTATTTTAGAATTTATACTGTTAAACCAATGTCCTAATTTGTAAAATAATTGGGAGCACATTTTTTGTTATTTTATCATGCTGAAGTTGAACACATTCATTTTCCCTCGTTGCTACTAGTGCGCAATTCTAATCAACTGATCAGAGGTAGCCACTTCTTGGACACACACATACACAAGTGCCCAGGAGACAGTCGTCTGTATATGCACATACATACAAAATGTGCATGTACATTCATTTAGCTAATGACCTAGCAGTCTAATGGATGTTACCTTAGAAAAATGGATAGTTACTCATCCACCATTTTTATTACTAGTATGTTGTGGCCCAATGTCTTTTTTGGAGTATTTAACTACAGAACTAAAGCTGCAGCAATTTTTACTTATCTGGCATGGAGGTAAGTGACAGTTGCACAAAATACAATGGTACCAGTCAAGGCATGATTAATACGGCTGGGTGTCTGTCATAGTGGCTAAAGTCACAGAGCAGTCATGGAAATGTTATTGAAAATCAAGAAAAACTGAAAAGCAACAGAAACCAACCTAAAAAAAACATGCATTTACTAGAATAGATTTTTTTTTTTTTTTTTTTAAGTCAACAGTCGCCGCTAGGAACAATTACGAGTAAAATGTATTGACAGACTGATGCATTTAATCACTTCGATCTATCACCTAAAGAAGGAGCGTGCTTTTTGCCTTCAATAACAGAATTAAACACAGCATGCTCAAATTGCATTACTAAAATTGTAAAATTGGGATACACTGTGTCCGTTTTTGTTTTCTTTCAAGTTTGTTTTTGGTACAATTTTGCACTTCACAAGTTTTGAGTCTTTGAAGGAGCCCTGGTTTTCCCTGACAACATTACCATAATGCAGGGGTTCCCAAACTCGGTCCTGAGGCCCCCTGTGTATGCTGGTTTTCGTTCCAACCAGTCGCAATCCTAGAATTTTAACAAGCTGTTATTTTTCTTAATGAGGTACTTTTCACATTTAGAGGGACTATGTAACCCCTTAAGCCACATAACAGTGGTTTAGGGTTTCATTTTGTGCTGCCACCGTGAGAGATCTTTCCGGCAGAGGCAAATTTGCATATATTGATTTGTTTTTCCACAGGACTACTTGTTTTTCCACAGGACTACTTGTTTTTCATCACCAGGTAAGCACACAAATCCACTCACAAATCTCAAATCTTACTTAACGCTTCAACCACTGGACTCACAAACAAACAGCGGCTTGCAGTCAAATTACCGCTACTCTTATTTTAAAGATAAGGGCAGCGGTAATTTGGGAAAGGACAGGAAAATACATTTTAATGATGAGATGTAAATAGGGGCAACCTATTCTTGTTGCCCATATTTTTCTGTGTGTATTTGGGTGAAATTTACGTTTATAAACAGTTATTCATAGAACTTCATGGTCAGACAGTGAAACTTGAAAATAGTTTTGAGCAGTCTATGGCTAATAGCATGTTAGTTTCACTTAGGACATATAACTTTTTGTACACTGCTGCAACAGTAGCCATTTCAGGACTGTACACATGTTCAATCCACTACCAAATTATTAATGGAAAAGAAACAGCCACCTGGTCACATTCATTTATATTAAGCACACACCAGACTGGTCTGTATAGGCTATTTACCTTTGCTATTCGTTTTTGTTTGTTTTTAATGCGGCTATGACCAAATTAATTTATCTTTTCATTTATTTCATGCAAGATAGCCTAATCTTGTTGGAAATTAAATAGGCTGAGGATGCAGGCAGCTGCCTCACTGCCTGCATCCTCAGAAGTAAGCTCCCTTTGAAGGCAGAATTCTAACGGTAAAGGAACCTCAAAGACAACAAATTGAAGGCAGAATGATGCCACACAGAGTTTATGAAACCAATACGAGATCAGTGTTTACTTGTTACAGCTGATGGCTTTTACTTGCCAAATGACAGACCCAACGCAAATAAATAAATACGGATTATGATGTTGTAGCCGCAATTGTCCTAATTCGCTATATAAGGGAAAACAAAATTAGTTTTATGTTCAGCTAACTACATAACTAGCCACTAGTTCAGCTATGTTATTTTTGTTGTTGTTGTTTTAATCAGATTATCATGATTTTCACTACATGTAAAGTCAAGTTAAGGCTAGCTACGTAGCCCTATGGGAAGTATCATGATTACTAGCAAGCTGGCTAGTTCAGGGTAAACTGACCAAGGCTTAAAAACATTAGATACATTATTACAGTGTATTAAAGGGCATCTTTTAGGTTAGCATGTCCAGTGAATTAATGTGAGAAAATGATGCAGCAATGGGATTTTAAAATAAAAAATACACATAGAATTACACCTGTGGTTATTTTTGTAACATGATCGGCACCGCCCACCTGGGGAAATCAAATGTGACGTGACATAGGGGAGTCAGAACACAGCGAGATCTACGATCAATGGGAAAGTAAGCAACATTAACAGGAACATGAATCCCAATCTCGACATCATGGAGACCGATGAAGTAGAAAATCCTCTCGCCAATACTTATGATGGGCCACAGGCTTATAATTGCTAGACGCCAAAGGTACTGGGAACAGGCAAGGATGAGGGAAAAAAACAACAGGGAACACCAAGAGATTAAGTCCTGGTGTGTGAAGAATCTGTGCCGAATCGGACAGGTGTCTTGGTGAGTACTAGTACTGAGAGCTACTTTACTATGACAAAGTTTCTTTGACTTAACATTATCTGTTAATACATATGAAGCAGTAGTTAAAATGAACAGGTATCAGGTAGAGGCTGCATTTGAAAGTTTGTTTAGCCAGAAATAGCCCAGTTAACTAGCTGGAGAGATAGCTAACATTAGTTAAGGTAACATAGACATGATAATAGGTCAATTACCCCTGGTTTTCACATTAGGCTGTTTGTACAGATTTGGTCCCCACCAGACAATGATTTACCATTAATTTGTAATGAACTCACGTGCCAGTTACCCAGCTGTCTGCGACACGGATTTTTGCTAGCTAGCTACTACCAATCAACTGGTTATTCTGCAACGTGATACAGTAAATATATACAGGTTCACTCGGTGGCTATCATCAGGACCGTTTGCTATAAAACAACTAACATTATATGACAAGACAGTTAGGCTACCTGACAAGCGATCTAAAGGCTTCAGGTTACACTGAGAGCCACAATGCAGGACAGACGGTGTGACAGAGGAGTGACAAACTCTTGCCCTGGCTCTGTAACTACAGGGCTGCTAGGCGCATATGTCCATGAACTGCTCGCATTATCTCCCAGGAAATGACATTGCACAAAAAAAAGTCACTAATCCCAAAAACATTTGTAATTGTGAAGTCATAACAATTGCTAGGTCATCTCACTTACAATGCCTTGACTAACGGTAGTTGATGCCTGATCAATCGGTCGGTTGAGATAGCTACTTAGGCTAACAGCAAACTAAACATTATCCACTAAATATTACTCCTTTATTTGGTAGTTATCTAGCTAGTACCAATAACTTGCCATACACATTTAACGTTTTCTTCAAGCTGGATGTGTTGGCTCTGCAAGAAATTTTCCCACAGGCGACAGTGGCAGAGGCTGCTGTTGTACATAGAACTGAAAGAGCCAAGCAAACAGATAGGTATCAGTCTCACACTAGTACCAGTTAACTCCTTGCAGTTGATGTTGGATGTGAGTCTTGCGTTCGCTGAGCGCTGGCTGTACTGCTTTAGTGGCCTTGTTTTGTTTTTGAGTTTTACTTTATAGTTTGTTGTGTTCTAGCTGACTGTAGGCAGGCTGGGAATAATTCAGGTCCGCCTTCCCATTGTGGGGAGGCCTGAACTTCCCACTTTTATTCTTTTCAAAGGCTATTAAGCAGAACTCCAGCTGTATACTGTAACCCACATTCCAATAAATTCACCTTTACACTATTCCATCAGTGTTATGTTACTTCCCGTTCCCTAGACCCCACCTGGGTCGTAATTAGAGCCCGACTGATGCCAGATTTTTGGGTCCGATGCCGATCCTGATTTTGGAGAGTCCTAGCCCACCGATTACCGATGTTTTGACCAATATTTTGTCAAAAAGTGCAACATTTTCAAATCAATTTGAAAAACTTATATTTTATTAAAGTTTCTATATTTAAGAACATTGAACTTATAAGCAAACAAATAAAAATAAAAATAAACACACAAAGAACTTTTTAGATAAAAAAATTTAAAAGATGATATTAAATTAAATATATATATTAACACCAACTTTAAGTGTGTGAAATCAAAATAACTCCACACCTTGCTTTTACTCCTTTTTTTTCCAGCCATCTATAAAAAAATAATTTAAAAAAATCAGTTTTCCAGTTTCAAACGTATTTTTATGAATATTATTATTGTTGTTGTTGTTATTAATTTATTATTTCTTAGTATCTATTCTCAGTAAATTAATTATATTTTCTTATTTTATTTCTACTACATGATCTCAAAGAGTAAGACATTATCTAGTGGAGCTAATGAGTGAATCAAGTGTAACGTTAGATGAAATTAAACTGACTGGATGAAATACGTGAAAAAAAACTACAATGCGCTTTCGTGCAGGTTACCCGCGACAAAGCTAGATAACATGGCTTAAAATGATCCACGTTAGAAGTGTTTTATCAGCGTTTTTACTGTCTGGTTAGCTTGCTACGATGACGCGTGACTAGATGACACTCGCTTGCAATAACGCGTTGGCTATTGACACAGCATCATATAGTAGCTAATATCATCATCTCAGATAAAAAACAAATGTGTGATGCATTCAATTACCATTTTATTTTGGCTGGTTATTTATTTGAGAATACAGCGATGTCCTCTGGAAATGTAGATCCTACGCTGCTTGTGTGCTCACTGCCACTTCATAAAGGCTTGCTAGCCAGCTAGCTTGCTAAAGTGAACCGAATGTTAGCTAGCTTGCTCGCTTGATAATGAGGACTGATAAACATAGTGGTCGTATAAACGCATTTACTTAAAAACTTTCACTAAATATACATACCTCTATTGCGGCAATCGAATCTGTGCAGACAAGTCTTGCAGTGGAGAATATTGGATGAGGCACGAGTGACAAATGTCTTATTACAGAAGTAGCGCGTCAGCTGCTGCAGTTCACACTTGTATTAGAGCTCCCTCTACCGGATAATTCTAGTAAATAGCAATTACAACGTTCGAACAGACAAGTACAGATAAATAATCAATGTTTTTTTTTGTTTATTATACTTATTTAAAAATCGGGACACATCGGCTGCATAACTGCCAATCCCGATGTAGTCAAACTAGTCAAATAATGGCCGATATATCGGCCAAACCGATATATCGGTTGGGCTCTAGTCGTAACAGTGCACAAAGATCTTATTTCTCTCAGATTTTGCCCACAAATTTGTTTATATCACTGTTAGCTAGCATTTCTCCTTTGTCAAGATAATCCATCTCCTGCACAGGTGTGGCATATCAAGATGCTGATTAAAAGCCATGACCACTACACAGGTGTTCCTTATCATGGGGTCAATAAAAGGCCCCCCAAAAATGTTGCATTTTTTGTTGTTGAACACCATGTCACAGATGCTTCAAGAGTTAAGAGATCATGCAATTGGCATGCTGACTGCAGTAATGTCCTGTTGAGCTGTTGCCAGAGTAATGGGTGTTCATTTCTCCACCATAAGCTACCTCCAGCGTCGTTTCAGAGATTTTGGAAGTTCGTCTCACAACCGCAGACCACGTGTAACCACGCCAGCCCAGGTCCGCCACATCCGACTGCTTCACCTGCAGGATCACTGAGGCCAGCCACACGGACAGCTGATGAAACAGCTGGTTTACACAACCGTAGATTTTCTGCAGAAACTGTTAGAAATCGCCTCAGGGAAGCTCATCTCCGTGCTCGACGTCCTCATTGGGGTCTTGATTTGTCTGCAGTTCGGTGTCACAATCGAAGTGAGTGGACAAGAGCGCACCTGGTGGCCACTGGCACGCTGGAGAACGGTCCTCTTCACTGATGAATCACGGTTTCAGCTATACAGGGCAGGGCAAATCTCTTTTTTTACTTTTTTATTACTATATTATTTTAACTTGCTGTTGGAGATACGGGGAAGGTGGCGGGGGAGTTGGTGGCAAAGCTGAGGGGATTGGAGGCAGGGCAGTGCATTGATGTGCTGATAGCAGTTCCCTGAGGAAAAAAAAGGCGTCAGACACATATTCCAATCCATTACACAGCTTAGCAGATAATGCACATTTCAGAGCGCCTCAGAGACAGATAGAATAAACATATTTCAAATAATAAATACGACATTTATACGAAATATAAAATGAAATATCAACTCGCCATCCCTGCTACCTGCGTGCTGCGCGCAGTGTACCGTATTATTTATTTAGACATTGGCATACTACAGCATAAATTGTGTCTTTTGTTCATATTCAATATTAGTAATTGTAGCGAGAAACTTCAGCTGCAGACACAAGAAAGTTTGGTACATTATGGTAGCGACGGAACGATGCGGACTATATATATATATATTTACCGGCATTGTTTTATTATACCAGCACGTTTTCGCGCATTTGCAGAGAAACGCAAATACTATAAATAAAAATAGTTTTAGCAATTTCTCAGCCTAATGAGGGATTCAAAGACTAAACGTACTCACCCGATATTGTCTTCAAATGGATCCATGCCAAAGAGAAGTAATTATTCATTCTCGGTTCTGCAAAATAATTCCACTTTTTTCGCAAAACCGCAATCTTACTCACAGTGTGTAATAATAGCTTCAAGAGCTTTTTTAGCATCCACGTGTCTCTTCAAATGCATCTTTCAAGCCATTTCAAAACAAATTCAAAATGGAAAAAACTCCAAAAGCTTTTACAAACAAACTTTCAGTAGCATGAAGTCTACTGGCGTCCATTGCCTCCCTGACGCAAAATTCTGGGCGTGTTCTGTTGACATAGTTAAAGCACCTGATGGCTAAAGATACATGCCACTCAAAGTTCAGACCCTCCCCTCATTCATAAAGAAAAAAATTGTAAAAAAAAATTGTAGTGATTTATGATGCCGAAAGGCGTCATCTGGGTTCATGAAGTTAATGAATACATTCTCAGATGTTTAATGAGCGTCTCAAATGCAATTAAAAAACTGTTGTACAAATGTACTTTTTTGATGTAGACTACTGCTAGGTATTAATTTTTTTGGTAAAGTTTTTAAATCAAAGTGTTATTAATGGGGTGTTGTAGACATGACAGACCTACGAATTGATTGTATGTTCATACAGAGAGAGCAGGGATAGCTGACAATAACTTAGAAACGTGGCGTTTAAATGTAATGTTAGCTACAGTAGCCTAGTAAAAAAAGTAGGTAAACAGTAGAAACACCAGAGTGTAAAAATCAATAAATCTGGCGTCATGAAATGCATATGGCTCCCCGTTCATAACTTTTGCTAAATATATGCATTGAACATTCAGATATAACTTGGATGTCAATATTGCATAAGGGAATAGTTATAAACATCTACTTGGTTAAAAGGCCATGAACGGCTTTGCAATAAGAACACATTCATTAATGCCGTCATTTGCTCATGCCTTTAAAGAAGGTAGCCCAGTCAGCACAAGCCTGAATATAGATGGAATGTAGACATCTAAAGAGGTGTAAATCTAGGTTGACATGTTTTGACAAATTATTTTTCCAAAATTTATTGGTTTATTTCCAAAACAGGTAATTTCAAAATAATAGCTAAGAGACAGATTTATTTCAGCTTTTATGTACTATATCAGACTGTTGGTGGTTCAAAAGTTTACATACACTTTGTTAGTATTTGGTGACACTCTTAATTGCTTAACTTGAATCAAACGCTTGGGGTAGCCTTCCCCCTCACAATACTTCACCAGAATTTTTTCACATTCCTCCAGAAAGAACTAGAGTAACTCAGTCAGGTTTGTGGTAGGATTGTGACGGTCATGGAATTTTTGCTGCCGACCATCGTCACCCAGGTAATCGAATCGATCGGCATAATCATCTTGTCTTGGGGGGGGGGGGCGTTTCGTTCACCAAAAGGCAGCATAAGTTGAATATAATTAATAACATAACTTTATTAACACTTATTTCTATAAACAACAAATATTTAACATTTCCAAACTTTTTGAAACAAATAGAATATTTATTTTTACAGTGCTAAACATTTGTTTAAACGAATTAAATTGCCTAAACATTCTTAGATATTAAAGTTACAATCTCGAAGATTTCTGTTTCGTTCTCTTTGGCGGTACCAATGGCGAGAAGCGGTAATTGCAGGTGTGTTTTTGGACCTCACTTCCCATAGATCCAACCGGATCCAACCAGTGTCGCCTGTGTGACGTCAGTCAGTTGGCACTGGGACACGCCAACTGTAACACTTAGCCTAGTTATAAAAGTAACGTTATGTACATACTCATTCATTGTCTAACATTAGGTGAACTTAAGCGGTCTTTACACTGCTGAGCCGGGTTAAAATGCTGTAGCAGACCTGGGGTAGAATTAGTGATGATCAATTTCCACAAACATTCTTTATCCACCTTTTGCCCGGTATGAAGCAAAAAGACTCTGTGGTCTTTACACTGCAGAGAAGAATTCCCGGTATTCGCTGTGGTTCGTGCAATTATTTATCTTGTGCACAATAAACAGTCTTTTTTTCGTGAATGATTGTTGCATGATATTTTTGAAACAACTGCCTTGCAAAATGTTACCCTTGGTGTTTCTGGTTTTGCTAGCTAAACTGTTCGAGGATAAAGCTGAGCTGGGTGTTAAATTAGCAATCAGAACAAGAAGAATAAAACAAAAACAAAGGAGATTTCATCAAGGCTGAAGGAACATATGAGGAAGCGTAATAAAATAATAACAACGCTAATCCATACTGCCATATTCTTTTATTTAGTTTTCTCCGGCTTGACATCGTTACACAGAAATCAGACCCGACTCTGCTCCACCTATACCCCGGCTTTACTCCGATCATAATGAACTTGATGGCAAGGTAAATAACGGTAACGTTAAGGCCAGTTCAGATCAATGATTCGCAACGAGATGAAACGGTTTCAGAATATTGCAGAGAAAATTGCAGTGGTGTGAACCGGTTAGTTGCAGAGCGTCTGCAGCCGTTGCCTGGGGTCTCAAAAGACCCACCTTGTCAAATTGCCAAGTGCCGTTTTAGAACGTTTACAATCAGACATCTTGGAATTTTGCAAGTTGCATCCAGTCTCGTTGCGAATCATTGATCTGAACTGGCCTTCTTTAGTTAGCTACACTGCAACATTGCACAAGGTAGCATTGCATTCGAGAGACAATTAGCGAGGTCGGTACCGGTCGGTAGCGTTAGCTAACGTTTTTTATAATTGTTAGCTGACATTAGATTGTGTTACATTAGCTAGCTAGCTAACGCAACGTTACCTGATATGAGAGATGGATACTGTGCGCAACGTTGTCTAAACTAATGTTGCCTTTCTTGACATGGTCCTGTAGCAAGCGTTAGCTGTGCAAATAGCTATGTAATTTAGTAATGTTACATTATCATCAAATGTAATACAAAATCTACATCAACAAATAATATGACCTCTCATGTTACACAAAAACTTTTTAGGGTTCCATGACCACCACCACCACCCCACAACCCCCCCCCCTCTGTTATTGTAACACTGGCAGACACCACAAAAAACAGTACACCGCTCACACACAAGTGAGTTGAAGAGCGAGCCTGTTGCGTTAGCTCCGTCTACTCTCTCTGGCGGACCAAATACTGGTAGGTGATGGAAAACGCGTCACTAACTATGCGCCGCTTGTGATTTTTTCCCGGGAATGTCGCCACAGACACCCAGTTCTTTAATCATAAATAATAATAATAATAATATAAATTTATATAATAATATGCTTAATCACCATTGTTTTACCTAATCTGGCGATAGATAGTGACTTAACAAACATTTATTTTAATGAAAATATTTGAGATTATTACTTTAAGTAGGAAATTAAACAATTCTGCCTTCCAAAGGCTAACCGCAGTAACTACATATTTGGTCGAAATTGAGTTATAACTAAAAATGAACTTCTTGATATCTGTTTTATCTTGCGACAAAGTTTTAGAGTTAAATCTTGCTTTGTTTTAGAGAAAAAACTGTATAAAAATTGCAGTAACTACAAAATCCGACTCAAAACCATGGCAGACCGCAGTAAGTGAAGTTACTGCAGCTTTGGGATCCTACCGGCCGTTTTACCTCTCTACCCATCTAACCTTACACAACAAATCTGTATGAGATGGCACTATCCAGGGGAAAGAGGATGGTGGAACTGGCGTTGAAAAGAAAATACCCAGGTAGGTAACGATGACATTAAAAAGTTCAACACATTCAACAACACATCCTAGGCACGCTTGTTCTGTCCGATGTAAACAAAGAGTGAGCCATAGCTAATGACCGGAAACAGTCACGCTAGCCACTCGCGATAATAATAAAAATAAAAAAAAGATATGTCAGTTGTACAGTTTAAAATATATATTTATTTCTCTTAAATATGCAATATGCAATGTGTTTTTTTCTTGTTTATACTTCCCGCAGCTATGTCTGCTAGAGTAACTTGTGAAGCCTGGCTGTGCGGTTTGTGTGGCCAGAGTCTCTAAACACCATCTATTGGTCATAAATTGCATGTTGCACCTTTCAACAATGTAGTGCATCCCAATACAGGCTGTTATTAGTTATATTGGATGGTTTAGGGTAGATTAAGCTTTCTTGGAGCTGCTAGAAAATAACAATAATGAATTTGATTACTTCAATTATTATTAACAATGCAATTTTCTATTTGTTTGGGCATTAAACATGTCTCAGAAATATCATTTGTTCTTCATTTTTATTAAGGGTGCAAATTTATTTATTATTACTTAGTGTTAGCCTATTCACACATTAGTTTGGCCATGGGCCTAATTGATACAAGTTCTTACCTATAAAATGAAATGTAATTAATATTTATCAGAGTGAAGATGTTGCCCTGTAGGTCCACTTGTTGTAAAAAAAAAAATGTTTTTAATTATAATAATTTTATATTTCTTCTTTAGTTGCAATACACAGTACTCCAAAGAAAGCTCCTCCAGCCAACCAGACCTTGGATGAATTGTTTGCATTCCTGGAAGCTGAATTTGAGCCTGAGGATGTGCCTGGAGATGTGCCTGATGAGCTTGGGGATGTGTATGAGTTCCGTGAAGACCAGGAGAGTGACACCCATCCCCATAACCCTGAGGAGGAACCAGGTCAGCAGAACCAAAAACCCGAGATGGGGAAACCATGTGGCCCAACATGTCGGAAGAAGTGCTGGGGCAAAATAACTGAAGAAAGGAGGGAGACAGTGCATGCCACATACTGGAAAATGACCTACCAAGGGAAGAAGGCATTCATTTTCACCAGGGTCTCTCAACGCCAGATTGCACGGTTCACATCTGCTGGTCCCAGCAGACGTAGCAAGTCGTTGTCTTACCATCTTACAAATGACCTGGGTCAGTCACAAGAGGTATGCAAGACCTTCTTTCTCGCAACTCTGGGATACCATCCAAAAAATAACAGGCTCATCCAAACAGTCATCGGGAACTGCTCCCCATCAAGCTTGACACCCCCCAAAGAGCGCCGTGGAAGACATGCCCCAGCCAATAAAATAAATTTGACCCCAATTTACAAACACATTGAATCATTTAATCCAACAGTTAGCCATTATAGAAGAGAACACGCCCCCAATCGAAGATACCTCCCGAGTGATGTAACTGTGCAGCTGATGTACAAGGAGTTTGCTGCAAACCACCAATGTTCGTACGAAACGTACCGGAAAGCAGTAAAGAACAGCAACATCAGCTTCACCAAGCTGGGAGAGGAGCAGTGCGAGCAGTGTCTCCAGCGTGAGCTCCATGTGAAGGCCGAACACCAGGTTGCCAACCAGGACGCCACTCCAGACTGCTCCACTTGTAAAAAGTGGGAGGACCACAAGGATAGAGCGGCAAGAGGGAGGCATCACTACAAGCTTGATGCAGAAAAACAACAAAGTGACAACCTGTCCATCCGCAGCGTGGACCTCCAGAAAGTAATCATGCTGCCCCGAATGCCTGGGGTGAAGACAGCAGTCTTCACCAAACGGATCTCTGTTTTCCATGAGACCTTTGCCACAGTTGGCAAGAATACAGGATCAAAGAAAAAGAGCATCTCCGTGATCTGGCATGAGGGGATAGCTGGGAGGAAGGCAGAGGAGGTGGCGTCTGCCTATGTATGTGCTCTGCAAAGGGAGCGCGACGTCCATCATCTTGTCCTGTGGATGGACAATTGCACAGCACAGAACAAGAACTGGTGCCTTCTGACGACGCTCACTAGTATGGTGAACCACAACTCCAACTCCACTGAAGACATCACACTCAAATATTTTGAACCAGGACACACCTTCATGAGTGCTGACAGTTTTCATCATGGGGTGGAGCAAGAGATGAAGAGGCGGCCTGGGGGTGTTGTCCTTGATTTTCAGGACTTCAGAAGCGTAATTGCATCATCTCTGGAAAAGTGGATGTGGTGGAACTGCAAAATGAGGACATCCGGGCATGGAAAGCAGGGCACTCCATGACGAAGCTGAAGAATGCACCTCATCTGGCTGAGATGGCAGAGATCCAATTCAGGAGAGGATCAAGGAGCATGTGGGTGAAACTCTCCCACGATCAGGAGGAATTCACACCACTGGACTTCCTCATGAAGAAGACCACTCTTGACATCCCTGAGCAACTCAGGCCTGCAATGAAGGGGGTTGGGAGGCAGAAGAAGGCAGACATTCTGACAAAACTCTGCCGATGATGCCACCAAACCACCGGGTGTTTTGGCGAAAGTGCTGCAGATGAAGAGTGAGCTGAACGTCAGTCAAACAATCTGACATGAAATGGGACTGTATATATTTCCTTTTTAAATAAATTATTCTGCTTTTCATTAAAGTCAAATATCTTAATCAAACTTTAGTGTTATTGAAATAAAATTTAAAATATGTAATTACAATCTGATATGAAATGTTACTATATTTCCCTTTTTAAGAAATTCATGTTTTTAATTAAAATTAAATATCTAAATTAAATGTAGCTGTTATTGAAATAAGTTAAAAAAACATGTAATATAATAAATAAATTTTACTGTGATTCAGTGTAGCCTTGTATTTATTCATTATGTTAAATAGTAAAGACAAGGATAATGGAAATTATTAATGTGATCGTCACGGTGACAACGACGATGAAAATGAAGATGATGATGCAAAGTTTAATTGATAGGAAAATTATTATCTAGATAGGTAATAAGTAAGAATAAGTAAAAAAGTGAAATGAAATGATATTAAGACTAAAATACGACATCTAAAATTATCAATTTATCCAGATTTAATTAAACATGTACAAATCCATAAGTAGAGTTGTTAAATACTGTTAGATACAATTATAACAAAATCATTGTCAAAATAGTTTTTGTTCACTGAAAACACAATATAAAAGCTGAAAGAAAACATAAACATTGTAGTTACTGCACTTTGCTTTTGCATTGCTATTAGAACCATTTAAGGCAATGCAAAGGCAGAGTGCAGTAACTACATTTTTGGGGTCAAAGGTCAAATCAGCCATCATGGTTTTTGGGCATAAAAATTACCTCATGAATACATGTACAATTAGTGCAATATCAATGATATACCTATAACCCATTTGGCTGGCCAGTTAAAAAGCCATTTTTCTCAGTTTTACCCTTTGCGTAGTTACTGCAGTTAGGCTTTGTAGGGCAGAATAGGCCTATAGCATATTTAAGGAGTGACAGTGTTAATAAATGAAATGAAATAAAACTGATCGACATTGCCTGTTAAGAGAGATGAAAATGTGCATTTAATTAGCGACAGTCAAATTAAATCAAATGAATTTATTTTGGTCATTATTTTTGGCCTTTTCGTTTACAAAAAGGCAGCATAAGTAGAATAGAATGAACCCTTTAACAACACTTATTTCTTTAAACAGAACAAAGATTTAACATTCTCAAACGTTTTGGAATAGATCAAATAAGTAAAATGTTTATTTTTACAGTGCTAAACAAAGTAGGCTATGTTAAAACGAAATAAAACAGACCGGCACTGCCTGTCTTTCTGACTGCGACGGTTTAATTAATTTGGTTACGCTGTCGGTCAGAGCTTTCTATTTGTCATTGTCCCGCTTATATTTCACCCCTCGGGCAAAATGCTTGGACCACACTCAGCTGCCCCTGGCCAGATGTAGATGGTGTTGTAGCTTCGGATGTAAGTCCAAGTTGAGCAGATTCGCTTGGGTGGTGCGTTCTGAGGTGATTTCTCAGATTTGTTGTGTTAGACTGTTTTATGGGTATTGTTGCATTGCAAATTCGGCAAAATGATTTATTTGAATTGTCTGGTTCTCTGTCTTCATTCGGTTTAAATCCAAAATGGGTCCAAATTGGCGATGTAACGTTGGTTTTGTCAACAAGCTCCATCTTGATTTTACCTCAAGTCTCTGTTCTTGTCAGTAAAATTGTGAGTGCATTCACTGGATGAGATGATTTCATTCCATCAATCAGAGCGCTGTAAGTTGCTGCAACTATCAGAAATGTTAGGAACCTCGGTTTAGTCAAACTACGTGAAATCTTTATTGATAAGACTATATTAAGCAATATCATTCGCCCATATAAACGTAATTACAACAGTAATACTAATACATTATTATTATTAGTAGTAGTAGTAATAGTAGCCTAGTTGTTGTTTTAATTATTATTATTATTATTATTACTACATAGTATACTGCAAAAGGGAGATTAAAAACAATGCTTTCTTTGCAATGTTGCCCGACCCCCTCCCAGATTAGCGGAGGAGCATGGTAAACTTCAAAGACAGTGTGCAATTTAAAGATTGTTGCAGGGAGAAGTATTGTCGGTTTTGTTTTAGAGGGATTGTGTGGTGTTTAAGCATACATTAAGTTATTTATGTATATTTATAAGGAAAGGTAGATTATTTTGGCAACAGCATTATGAAAAAGTATACATTTTAGAAAAACATTAACAAATGGCGATTATGACGGATTTTTTGCGTGTGTGTCGATGACCGTCGACGACCGTCAATCGCACGATTATGAAATAACCGGCCCAGCCCTAGTTTGTGGGCCTCCTTGCTCGGACATGCTCTTTCAGTTCAGTCCACAAATTTTCTATGGGTTTCAGGTCAGGGCTTTGTGATGTTCACTCCAGTACTTTCACTGTGTTTTCTTTAAGCCATTTTGTTACAACTTTGGAGGTATGCTTAGGATCACTGTCCTGCTGCAAGGCCCAGTTGTGACCATGTTTTAACTTTCTAGCTGATGTCTTGAGGCATTGCTTCAATTTTTCTTGATAATCCTCCTTCCTTATGATGCCATCTATTTTCTTAAGTGCAGTCCCTTTTCCAGCAAAACACCCCAACAACATGATGCTGCCACCCCCATGCTTGGAATGGTGTTCTTCGGATTAAAAGCCTCACCCTTTTTCCTTCATACATAGCACTGATCATTATGGCCAAACAGTGCAATTTTTGTTTCATCTGACCAGAGAACACCCCTCCAAAGAGCTAGGTCTTCCTCATGGTGATCACCCGTAAACTTCATTCTAGCTTTTTTATGCCAGTTTTGGAGTAGGAGTCTCTTCCTTGCACGAAAGCCTTTCAGGTCATGGCGATGTAGGATTCTCTTAAGGGTAGATGTAGATACTTTGGTACCTGATGCCTCAAACTCCTTCACCAGTTCCTTTGTTGTTGTCTTGGGGTTCAGTCCTGGGTGTAAATTTGTGCCTCCTTCCTGAACAATGCAGTGTCTGTGTGGTCCCAACATTTTTATATTTGCATACAACTGTTTGTACAGATGCTCGTGGTACCTTCAGTTGTTTGGAAATTGCACTTGTGGAACCAGACTTGGCCGAGTTGGCTAACTCCTAATTATGACAGATGGGTAAACAGAAGCTTCCAAAAGGTCATTACATCAATTTCTGGAATCTTCTAGACTGTTTAAAGAGACAGTCAACTTGGTTTATGTAAACTTTTGACCCACTGGAATTCTGATGTAGTGAATTAAAACTGAAATAAATCTGTTTTACTGTTTTAAAATTAGCCTACCTCTGATGTGAACAAAGTAGATGCCCTAATTGACTCGCCAAAAGAAATGTATGGTAACACGAAAGGAGTTGTGAAAAACTGATTTTAAATATCTTTAGCCTAGGTGTATATAAACTTTTGGCCTCAACTGTACATGCCTACGTACCCATCTCCAACATATATATTTCTCTTTCTTTTCTACACATACAAGCACATTATTGATAGACACTGTTTATGACAGTGGTTCTCAACCGGGGGTACACAAGAAGGTCGCAGGGGGTACGCGAGATGATTTGATAAATTAATAAAATTTTGATTAAAAAAAAAAAAATTATATATTTTTTAAAGCAACTGCATTATGGAGGGTAAAATAGACTGCATTTTTTTCTTTTCAAAAGTTAGAAACTGTGTTAAAACTTTAATTAGTATGAGAAATGATCAATGTAATTTACAGGAGTGAGCAAGAAGGAACGTGCACGCATGCAAGCAGCGTAGCCTACGTCAGTTCACCTGCTACCTAGCTGTGTAGTTGGACAAAATGGACAACTGGCTAAAACGTGTGAGCAGCAGCAAAAATCCTACCGAACCTCCAAAAAAGGCAAGGATCAAGCAAACAGTCAAAACCCGGCAGTTTTGTGAAGAATGTGCTGTTTGGCTTTATGTCTACAGCTGCCGATCCACCACAACCAAAATGTTTCTTTTGCGGGGAGAAGCTGGCTAATAACTGCATGAAGCCCGCGCATCTGCAGCGGCATCTAAACACTAAACACGCATCACATGTCGGTAAGCAACCCAACTTTTTTTAAAGAGAAAGCTCTCAGAATTTAGATCATGTCAGTTGACAATGCAAAAGGCATCGACAACATCAACCAAAGCACTCGAAGCGTCATATGCAGTGTCTTTACTAGGGGCAAAGTCTAAAAAGCCACACTCCATTGCCGAGGAGCTAATATGACCCGCAGCAGTTGTGCTGGCAGAGACCATGCTCGATAAAAACATCAGCAGACGCACTTAAGAATGTACCATTATCAAACTGTCTCTGTGAAGTGTCATTCTGAGCAATGGCCCAGATTAAGACAAAACAAAGGAACAAACTCCTCTTGGAGAAATGTTTGATCACTGCAGTGGCTACACTCCCCCACCGGATAACACAGCTCATCAGTGGAAGACAGGCCCAAGTTTCCCATTGAATTGTATGTAGTATAACAGTTATTATTTTTGAGCAAAATGAGCAATGCACAGTATAACTAATTAGCAACACATTAATATTTGGTCAATATTTATGTTGACAATATGTGTAAACTGGCTTAATTAATGCTCTTATTTGTCATGGAAAAGCCTCTTAATAGAAATATTTCCCTTTTTTTGTCCGGTTGGATAAGGGGGTACTTGGGGTGGGAACTGTTTTTCCAAGGGGTACAGTGGCCCAAAAAGGCTGAGAACCACATGACAACGGACTCAGGTCTTTCACACCATGTTAGACCTTGAGGACAGAGGATAAAATCTGATGACTGATTTTCCCAGACATTGGGGTGTTGGTATCTTGCTTCACATGAAAAATTCTTAAAGGCAACGGCGGGGTTAAAATTCACCCCAGCTGGCCTGGTAATAAAGCCATTTACCAGAAGGCCATCAGTTATTTGGTTCTGCCTAGCTTTTCTGGCCCCTGGTGTTTCCAAATCCTGACATTTAGGCTGCAGTGAAGCTGAAAAGTGGAGGTATGTCCGGTTTGTTTCCTGGAGAATGGGAATCCCCTTACATGTGTAAAATAAAATAATGCTTTTTGAAGCTTCAAAGACCATATTGCATAATTTTTTGTAGTGCACGACTAATATTACAGATGCAAATAGTTTAAATGGTTAACAACAAATCCACAAACTCTAGGGAAGGGTGTACATGGCCATTTTCACCTTACTGCAGAAGTACACATGAAAACATGACATCAGCAACTTCTAGCAAACACAATCCACACATTCTGTAATATTTTACTTGATTCTGACTAAACTTGACTTGTTGAATGCTTCAGAACAATATGTAGATTCTATTACACAATACATATGTTCTGCTTACCCTGTCTTAAATTGTTATTGCCCACATTTAGCAATTTTTCTTCCAACTGAAGTATTTTTCAACACACTGTCCCACTGTTGCACTTGCCTTAAGATGTTCATTGAATTCATCCTCAAATTTTCGGCCCCAGATACTTGTCCCTCCTTTCCCTGTACCTAAGAGTAGAAGTACATTTTGTTAATAGCAAGAAGCCTATCATAAGAACATACAAATAATAAACTCTACTAAAAAATATTATTCTGTACTTTAAAGGTTACAAGATTGAATAAGAACCTCACCGTTTCATCAAAATAATAATAATAATAATGACAACCGGGTCCAAGCAGAATGCCGTATTTATGAATTTTAAAGCTGTAAGAAACCATAATGGATGAATGGTACAAACATTCATCCATTATGGGTTTTGGGACAAGAACAGTGTTGTCCCTAAATTAGCTGTTGGAGGTAGAGGCATTTTATACGTTTTCTTCTCACAGCACCACCTCAGGGCAAAAGGCCAACAAAATGACCTTACTGCATCAGAAGCAACCATAAAAAATCTATGTGTGATGATCAGGCAAAGAATTCACAAGTTACAGTTGTTTTAGTAAAAATGGCCATGCTCACAATAATTGATTTGTATGTGACGGCCATACTGTTTTGAAACTTCCAACATTTTTGAAAAATACAGACTCCACAGATTCTCTCAAGCCTAATTTTGTGACAACGCAGTCTAATGTCTCAGGACTAGTTTTCAAAAGTAGGTTTTGTAAAAAATTCAAAACAGTGAAAAATCTATCTAAATTTTAGCTATAGCACGCCTCCCGACCAACTGATGTCAAAATTTTCCCATGGTAGTAAAGTAAAGTAAAGACATCAACATATTCACCAAATTTCATGATGATTGGTCATTGCTAAGCTTGTTATAGGGCCGTTGATATCGTATTGGTTGATGGCAGCCATGTTTTTAAAGAAATCTTTTGAGCTTTTGACCCCTGTTGGGAACTTAGAGAGATGGAGGATACCAAATTTCAACCAGATTTGTCATTTGTATTACAGTTTGTATTACAGAGCCACTATCAGGCGAATGTGTTATTGCCATAACCTGAGTAGTAGGAGGGCATAGGAGCATGCCTGCCAAATTTCATAGCTCTACGATTTAGTTTTAGCTGCCCATTGTATTTTGTTGAATAATAATAATAATAATAATAATAATAATAATAATTAAAGCCGCAAGCGGCGTTGGGAGGGGTCCAAGCATTGGCACTATCGCGCCCCCTATGGAGCAATTTTAAAATGGCTTTGTCCTCATGATCATATACCTTCACCCAAACATATCTACTGAATATCATGATGATTGTATAAAATATTGATGACTTATGGCCAATTTTGTGCTAAGAGACGCTGGCGGATGACATAGTTGCTTCGCCAGGGATGTGTCCTGGCCGCTTCCCATAAAGGCCTTTACTATGTTGTAACACTTAGATGGCATGTCGTAACAGTTAGATGGCCCGGTGTGTATGTACAGCTGCAGCGGTTCCATGCCGCAACTAAAAAAGGTGTCAAACTAGTGTCACGATACCAAAATTTTGACTTTGATACCAATACCAGGTTTAGTATCACGATAATTGATACTGAAACGATACTGATTCAATACTCTGTACCTAACGATACTGAAATTACCTTAATGGATCAGAAACGTAATGTCCACAAGGGATGACCTCATTTTCGAATTCACGGTTTATTAAAGACCTGGTTTATTAACAACCTTTAAGTTGAAGCCTGTTCAACATATCAATAAGCATAGGACTGTAGTGTTACAACACTAAACCATAGAAAACTATATTAAATATATTTCAAAAATTAAACAATTGTAAAGTAAATTACCTTTAAACGGGTATTTCACTTTAAAATAGAAAATTCTAATACCAAACCGTTTCTTTTTTTTTTAAGTACTGAAAAAGTGCTGAAGTTTCGGTATACCGTGCAACACTACGTCAGACACATTCCAATCCACTGTTCAGCTTAGCAGAGAATGCACATTTCAGAGCGCCTCAGAGACAGACAGAATAATAATACATAGCCTATTTCAAATAATAAAACTGCAGCTGTAGACACAAGAAAGTTTGTTATATTATGGTAACAACGGAACGAACGGACTATATATACAGGCTATATTTACAGTCATTGTTTTATTATACCAGCGTGTTTTTGCGCATTTGCAGAGAAACTCAAATACTAATAATGAAAATGGTTTAGGTATTTCTCAGCATGATGACGGACAGGGATGGGATGATATGAAAACAATTTTCAACCGTCCACCAGGTTTTGGCAATGCTCCGAAACTCTTGTCATCACTGCTGCATGCATCACAGAAACTATTACACTCCTAACGCTTACATTAGTGTGAAATATCCACATTATATAATACCACTAACCTATTCAAAGACACTCAATTTCAAAAATAACGTATATAACCGAAATATTTTGAGCAGTAATACTTGCATAGCAATGATGAAATTTTATGTGTTCAGTAGATAGAGACAGAAACAGTAAATCAGTAATACAGTCCGCTTCTGTTTTGCTCCAGAAAACGATGTCAGATAGGTCTATCAGCAAACATATTGCTTAGGTATGCCCAGAAGTCCTCAATAATAATAGTATTTTCCAAGAAATTATGACAATTACTCTGATATCTACATTATTTTTCAGTTTTTGGTAACCTAAACTATTTTTTTTTAAACCTCGGGCAGTTTACCACTTACCTTTGTACCATTTCAGGTCATTCACTGGACTTGAACTGCTTAAATTTCAATAAAACTGAAAAATGGAGGTGTTCTAAAACTTTTGACCGGTAGTATGTGTGTATATATATATATATATATATATATGTAAGCATTGTTTCTCCTGATAAATTTTCCTGTTGAACTCAATGAAAAAAATATTCAGGAGAAACGATGCTTGTAGTATCTACTGCATATCTGGCAGCAGCACGGTGGTTTGAGGCTCATTTGATACCTTGGACCCTTGATGACTTAAAGCCATTTAGCCAACAAATGTGTTCCATACTGTATCAGCATAATTTACAGCTGAATCTAGTCCCACCCCCCAATTCCCATAGAGATCCATTCAAATGCAAAGAGTTTTTGTATCGCTTGTAGGACAACCTGACAATAAGATATCCAGACTCTGATGCTGTTGATAGGTCACAGACATCAGGGAGTCATGGCATGCAAAGGATATGCAAACAAATACAAAACAAGACTCTTTTATTTGACATTATGTTAATTTGTCTAAAACACTAAATGGGGGACTACGTATAAAAAATGCTGTAATTACTACATGGTAGGGCTGCCGCGATTAGTCGACGTAATCGATGAGGTCGACGCTGAAAATGCAGCGACATCAATATTTTAAACCGCCGCATCTTTTTTTTATTTTTATGAATTTACTTTTTTGATTTCTGAAACGCTTCAATACATTATAACAAATGTTTTTCTTCAATATCACTAAGTAATTGCTGCGTGCATGACGTCAGTCGCTTTTTGGCTCCAGTCATTGGTCGGCTCCAGTCAACGCTACAGTTTTTAAAAAATCATTGGCTATCTGGGCATTCATAAAAATATTTTTTCACCACTCAAAAATCGTATTCCGTCATAGCAACAAGATAAACCCGATATTAGCCCTAAGATATGCCAATACTGCAGTGAAAACGCTGCTCACTGAATAACGAAATAAACGAGACAAAGTTTTAAATATCTACCATGTCATTCTACAGTCAATATCTGGGACTAAATGAATAAATATCCAACCTTACCATTGGTTTTACGCATAGAGATGTCCCTTTAAGACTCAGTGGTCATATATTGTCATGGACAATCCGTTTGTGAAATACACGTGCATTTCTTATGCCTGGGTACCTTCCAAAATAGCTGTGCATAATACCACACGTGGTGTTTACGGCTTTTTAGTAGAGTCTGGCTTAATTGACAATTCACTTATTCAGTAGGTGAAAGTATAAGCTTTCTAACGATGTATAACATGTCTAATCTTGCTTTTGGAATAGTGTTTTATAGGACAGTGTAACTGAAAATTTTCTTATCATCGCATTCACTTAAGAGTTCACTCTGTGGTAGCAGTGAAATACGCTGCACCTAACGAAACGTTGTCAACGATTTTTTGTAATTTCTTGGAAAATACTCTTTTTATTGAGGACTTCTGGGCATAGCTAAGCCATATGTTTGCTGAAAGACCTATCTGTTTTCTGGAGCAAAATAGAAGCGGATTGAACTGTTTCTCTATCTACTGAACACAGATAACATTTCATCATTGCTATGTAAGTATTACTGCTCAAGATATTTCGGTTATATACGTTATTTTTTAAATTGAGTGCCTTTAAATAGGTTAGTGGTATTATATAATGTGGATATTTCACACTGTAATGTAAGCGTTAGTTAATAGTGATAAGTTTCCAAGAAAAGAGCTAGCCTACGTCCAGAACATGTAGACATGTTGACATTCTTACAACACACATGTCTAACAGACATTTGATTCCAATATTTGAGTTGGACTTTGAGCTGGACAACATTGTCTCTTACACTCTAAACATGTTGCACTTTGTTTAACATGCATACCTAATGTTTTTACTTTGATACGAGGTTTAATATAAACTTGGATTTATTTTGTAGTTGCACTACTGACTTAAATAATAAGCCCTCTTTTTTTATTTATTTTTATCATGCTGGAGTTGCCAGTTTAAACCTACAGTTAAATGTGTAAACCTTTGTTTACATTTTGTTTTGTGCTGCATTATACACTGGCATATACAGTTTGTTGTTGTCAAAATAAAATTTACTTAAATGAAATGGCCAATCTGATTTTTTTGGAGGAAAATTAATCATTCAGATTAACACCAGAAGCGCTGTAACGGGTCAGTTTGACCCAAACTGAGATATTTTGAAGATTGGGATTTTTTTTCATTTAGTTACTAGCAAGCTACATCATCCGCATTCACTGACCTTTCCTAAATATTTATTCTTTACGTACCAGCGTTGTGGGAATGTCAAAGTCACGTTTGGAAAATGTTAACCTCTTAGCGCACAGCCCCTAGTGGTGGGCACGCCCGCGTGCCTAAATTACTAAACTCAAACATTCGGTGCTACTGCAACCAAAGTGTGAGATGAAAACAGAAACGCGTTGTTTCAGTTTCATTAGTAGACGATACATGACAACTATGCCGAAAACGGAGTTTCGCAGCCCCACCATTGTCGCTCCCGTCGTTCATTTAACACACACCCCCTCCCTGCAGTCTCATCTAAAAAACACCCCCCACCCTTGACATAATGGACAATATTGTCTATCTTGGCATTCATAAAAATATTCTTTCACCACTAAAAAATCGTATTCCGTCATAGCAACAAGATAAACCCGACAATAGCCCTAAGATATGCCTATACAGCAGTGAAAACGCTGCTCACTGAATAACGAAATAAACGAGAAAAAGTTTTTAAAAATGATACCATGTCATTCTACAGTCAATATCTGGGACTAAATATTGAATAAATATAAAACCTTACTGTTGGTTTTACGTGTAGAGATGTCCCTTTTGAGACTGCGTGGTCATATATTGTCTTGGACAA
The DNA here is from genome assembly GCF_018555375.3 of Anguilla rostrata. Lineage (NCBI taxonomy): Eukaryota > Metazoa > Chordata > Actinopteri > Anguilliformes > Anguillidae > Anguilla > Anguilla rostrata. The sequence continues at coordinate 22,257,257 of NC_057942.1, read as the reverse complement.
TCCGTTTGGGAAATATAGGCGCATCTGTGACGCCTGGGTATCTTCCAAAATAGCTGTGCGTAACACCACACCTGTTGTTTACGGCGTCGTCGCCCTTTTTAGTAGTCTGACTAGATTTACAATTCATTTATTCGGTAGGCGAGAGTATAAGCTTTCTAACGATGTATAACATGTCTAATTCTGCTTTCGGAATAGCGTTTTATAGGTCAGCGTAACAGAAAATATTCTTAGCATAGCATTCACTTACGCAATCACACTCTGTTAGCAGACAAATACGATGCACCTAACGAAACGTGTTCAAGGATATTTCGTAATTTCTTGGAAAATACTATTATTATTGAGGACTTCTGAACATAGCTAAGCCATATGTTTGCTGATAGACCTAGCTGACATCGTTTTCTGGAGCAAAACAGAAGCGAATAGAACAATATAATTGATACTGTCTCTCTGTCTCTATCTACTGAACATAGAGGAGATTTCACCATTGCTATGTAAGTATTATCGTTCAAAATATTTCGGTTATATACGTTCTTTTTGAAATTGAGTATTTTTAAATAGGTTAGTGGTGTTATACAATGTAAATATTTCACACTGTAATGTAAGCGTTAGACGGAAGTGTAATAGTTTTTGTGAGGCATACAACAGTGATGAGGAGAGTATTGGAACATTGCCAAAACGTGGTGGACGGTTGAAAATGGTTTTCATATCGTTCCATCCCCATACAAGAAAACATACGAGAGTACAGAGTATAGAAATACACACAAGTTAATTATTACACATTTAGGTACTGTACCGCATTGTGTGACAATGTTTTTGCATTATTTTTTTAATCTGATAGCAATGTTTCATCTTAAACCCTCATAAGGGGCTCATTGATATGCTTTATAATGGACAAAAAACATTTTATTCAATTTTGGAGAGATTTTGGATATGTTTCTGGACACCTAGCTATTTTAGACCACTGTACTGACTGAAAGCTTGTAATTCCCATTTGAAAATTATGCAACAGTGATTTTCTTGAGTCAAAACAGTTGATTTGTAGTGAAATACATGGATATGTTATGATTTACAGCAATGCATAATTTAGACATTCTGGATAGATTTGGAGATGCTGGGTACACTGCTTAGTTTTTGCTTCATACATCTATAGTAGTTCTACATATCCACCCTTAGATTTTATGAACTTGTGGTCAAGAAGTTTTTGACCTAGCACATGTATAGTTTAACCTCCTGCATATATTCAATCTCGCAGTATTTCATTGCAAACTTAAAAAGTGCAAATTTATTTTGGATTTTTTGTCAAAACAATTGCATTTGTGGCACTTTATTTCTTCCAAAATTATGAATATAAACTAATCTGTGTTAGTATTGTAAATTGTACAAATGTCTTGCTTCATTTAAGCCATTTTTCAAGTCTCTGTGGTGTTCACGTCTGGAGTTATAAAGCTTTAAATAGGGTACCCCCTAAATGGGCAAGGATTGGCAAAATGGTTAAAAACACCTTATTTCACCTCCGTGTGTGTTATAACAGTATTGTTAAATTCCGGCCGTCTTCAGACTAAGGAGTCAGTTTTCCTTCACCACACCAGGAGGCGCAAGAATTCACTTTTCATCGCGGTGGACACGCTGTTGCATTTTTATTTGTACGAATGTTTTATTTATTTTGTTATTAGAAATATTTGTTTATGTTTATTTTGAAGAATAAATTATATAAAGTTTTTTTGTGATCTTCAAAAATATTTTTATAGGCTATTGCGTTCGTTTTGTGATCATTTGTTTATGCCTATGCCTTTCTCTTATGTTCTGAAATCATAGCCCTACATTTTATTTTTACAGTTATTATGCAACTGGAAATATCTAAATAAGGGTTAAAATAAAATTGATCCGTCTTCAAATGCAAAAAACTAATTTGTTTTTTTCAATTTTATGCATTATCATGCTCGTGCACAATGGCTGCATGCGACACGTTAACGTACAACAACAATGCTGCGTAGGATATTGCAAAAACTAAATCTAAGCTAAAGAATCGACTATAATATAACAAGATAAAAATATATTTGAAGCACTATTTGTTTCGGCTGTTAATTTGTTTATTCATAGAGTGTTACAGTGAATACGTCTTTTTGTAGGCCAACCCGGACGTTTCTTCCGCCATGGGTTCCCTCAGCAGATTGCCAATGTATTTTTCCAATAGGGATTTAGTTTTCTTCCGAAAATAAGGCCTATGGTTAATTTATGCCTAAAACAGTTTTACGTTTTGTTTTACGAGTTCTAGGGGTTCGACGCTCATTCACGCTTAGCGTGAAAGCGCGTGAAGTACGCTTAGCGTACATGTATTATTTTTGAACAGTAAACTAAATAGAAAAAAAAAATAAAAATGTAGAAAAAAGTATAAGCAAGAGTGAGAGATTGCTGCGTAACTAAAAGTAATACAAGGCATACTTTGTAGAGTAACGAATTACGGCTAAGCAAATTACTTTTATTATTTTTGAAGCGAGTAACATAACATAACAATATTATGTGCCGGACAAATAGAACATTTTATCTCTCCCTGGAGAGATATCAACTCTCAACCATTCACACGTGGCATAAGTGAACCATTCTCAAGTGGGACATTCACATGTCAATCTAAGGGTAAGGGTAAGACCACTGAACTGTATGGGACATTCAACGCTCACCCCTCCCCCACCCGAGAACACAGAAAACTTCAGATGCTTTAGCGAAGCTTAACACAGCATGGTTATGCTGACCGTAATTTTTCACTTACTTAGAAACGAAAGCACATATTCATGCATGCACGTATAAAGATGAGACGGCATCTTGAGCAATGTGCTATCGACCAAACTTGCAATGTCAAATCACATGATACCAAAGGCAGCTAAGCTTACAAACTCTGCGGCATAGAGGCGACCAGCAGCTCTTCGTGCGTGAATAGCTGGTAGTTTTTTTAGAAGCTATTATCATGAGTAGGCCTTTTAGGTCTACTGAGTAGTAAAACAATAAATGCCCAAAACAAAGATACAAATGTCACATTTTCACTTGTTTTATTTCTAGTCATAATAGGTCCGGACCTTGTTTCATATTTCATATTAGAGCCTTGCACGTTAGGAACTGTGTTAGAAGACTGCTCATGCTGTCTGCGTAGATGCAACAGCACATGCATAAATTATCGGGATGCGTTTCGTGGGAATATAGGTGTCTGTGTGCTTTACCATGTCCACGCAACCATTGATAGAGTTTATGGAGTTTATGAAACTAATTGTCCACATAATTACTATTACTAAGCTTTCACATTTAGGCATCTACATAATTATCAAAGTTTTAATCGAAAAGATTGTAATAATGTAACAAACATAATGTTATGGATGTTACATCCTATCAAGGAATTGGCTTTTCACGAACCACACCACGCCCCTCACACCTGAAACTATAATGGCATGGGCGGGGCTGTTATAATAATTTCTATTCAAATTATTATTGGCTACGAAAATATGGATATAAAAGAGAAGCATTATTATTTTGGGCGACCAGTTCGGTTTGGTATCGCTTGCCAAGATGAACATACGACCACAGAGATACTCTGCCAAGCAAGCTTTGGACCTGATTCAGAATGCCAGTGAAATGGATTCGGGCGATGAGGAGTTGGAGCTCGATATTGAATTTGATTCAGCTTCTGAATCTGATTCTGAAGTTGAGACTGAGACTGCGACTGCGACTGAGTTTGTCTCAGAGAGAAACGAAAGGGCAAACGATGGGACAGTTTGGGTCGAACAGACTGCTGGTAATGCTCTGGGCAGTGCACCATCCTGCAATGTCTTACGGGAAAAGGCTGGGCCCACACGGTGCGCCAAGGAGAACATTGGAAGTCCGCTGAGCAGTCTGCTATGTCTGCTTGACATTCCGATGTGGGAGCAGATTGTCAAGTATACTGTGGCAGAAGCCCACAGAGATGGCTTTCGTGGGACTGTTGTATTTACGAGGCATCACTGGCGGTAAAAGTATGAATTTAGAAGACTTTTGGTCTTCAGACTTGGGAAATCCATTTTTCAATGAAACTATGTTGCGGCAAAGGTTTCGGCACATCATGCGCTATCTCAGATTTGATGACAAGGACACAAGGGCAACACGTCTTGAGAAAGACAAATTTGCCATTATTTCCGAAATATGGAGCAAATTTGTAAGCAAAAGTACTGCGTGTTACACACCTGGAGAAAACATAACTGTTGATGAGCAGTTGTTCCCAACTAAAACACGGTGCCGCTTCACGCAGTACATTGCTACTAAACCAGATAAATTTGGGATAAAGTTCTGGATAGCAGGCGACGTTGAAACGAAGTACATGCTGGGAAAGATGAGGCGAGGCCTGTCGGTGAACGATTAGCTCACAATGTGGTCATGTGCCTTGTGGAACCCTTCATCGGAAAAGGAAGAAATATAACCTCGGACAATTTCTTCACATCGATTGCCCTGGCGAACAATCTACATGCAAAAAAAACTACATTGGTGGGTACCATAAACAAAAAGAGGAGAGAAGTGCCCCCTTCTGCGAAGGCACAAAATCCACCACGATCTGGAGAGCTGGGCACGCTACACTCACGGTTTATCAGTGCAAGCCCAAGAAAAATGTGTGCATCTTAAAGGAGTACCATGGTGATTTTCACACTTTCTCTATTTTATGTGCTATTTGCACAAGAGGCATTGAAGAAACACAATGAGCAAAGTATTAAATATGTCCGTTCTGTATTTTTGGAGAAATATGCGTTTTAAATTCATCGTCCCATTTTCAACCGGTTGAGAAAGTTGTCATTTTACTACGTCACGAATACAGTAACCACTCCTATTTCCACGCCCCGTAAAGCAATCTGACAGGACACACTGTCCTGCTGTTCAGACAATGCAAATATTTGACTAACGTTAGGTTCACTTTCTGGTTATATTCTGGTTATATTCATTTAGCTAGCTAGCTAACGTTAGCTAGCTAGGAGGTTTGCTTTCATAAGGCAATGTTATCGATAACGTTAGCTTGCTAGTTCGCTTTTATGAGGACGTTATAGTTGTGCTTTTATCTTAACTTGGCTAGCTAGATAGCAAAAATTATAACTGGATATAAGTCAACGTCCTTACCTTAGCTATCTATCGATACTTGATATACTACTAAGCTAGCTAGCTTGTGAAAATTCAGTCTCCCAAAGAGAGCGCGTATCATGGGGGTAGCTATGGTAACCGGGCACGGTCTGTCAATCATAGCTAACTGACAGTTCTCATTACCACGCCCAGACGGTTCGGGTGAATTTTTATAGTGGGAAATTTAGGCTTAGAAAAATACGTTTTAAAGTACATTGAAATGACTGAAGAATAAAAAAATTATGCACATTTGTTTTGTTGTTGCCTGAAGACAACTGGGAAGTGTCACGTTCAACCACCATGGTACTCCTTTAAGCACTATGCACAAAACCGTATCGATCGACAATGATGCCAAAAAACTGCCAGAAACAATCGCCCATTACAACGCAACAAAAATGGGAGTGGATGTTTTGGACCAGGCTGTATTCGGTCAAGGGGGCAGTCGTCGTTGGCCAGTTGCCGTTTTTTACAACATTTTGGATCTGGCTGCAATCAACGCCCATGTTTTGTACACGCAATGCATGGACAAAACAATTAGTCGAAGAAGATTTATTCTTGAGTTGGCCAAGGAGTTGCGTGCAAATCACATAACCGCAAAGGCAGCTCCGCGGCGTACCTTCCTAGCGCCACTCTGCAGTCCAGAAACCCCCAACACATCGCAGCGAGAGAGGTCACTAAAAAGAAAACGCTGCCAGGTATCCAGATGTGGAGGGAACAAAACTTGTGACATCTGTGACAAGTGTAAACGATTTGTCTGTGGCAAGTGTACAAAAATCCAACCCAAGCTCTGTCTTGAATGCTGACGGCGTTACCGCATTACCAGCAGCTCTATTGCTAATGTTTTATACAGATTTTTTTATTTATTGATTTGAGGGGTGATTCGAAATAATTCAGCTTGCTAGCTATATATTTAACTAACGTTATATTTTCAAAATCGTTTCAACTCGGGGGCGACATAGCTCAGGAGGTAAGACCGATTGTCTGGCAGTCGGAGGGTTGCCGGTTCAAACCCCGCCCTGGGCGTGTCGAAGTGTCCTTGAGCAAGACACCTAACCCCCAACTGCTCTGGCGAATGAGAGGCATCAATTGTAAAGCGCTTTGGATAAAAGCGCTATGTAAATGCAGTCCATTTACCATTTAACTTCCTAACAATGTGCTGTATGCTAGTGCGTTTTGATATAATAAAGCAAATTACTGAAGACACGTGTCTCGTCTTTTTACTTTGCCGCTATCTTTATTATGAACATCAGCCTGCAACTGAGATGCTGTTGTTATTGGCACTGCTGATTGGATTAGACGCACCCATATCGTTACGATATCATTTGCATATTGCTCAAGAAGCTATAGAAGCACGCCCGAAAGCTCGTTTGAACAACAGGATTCTTGCATGTATATATTTGCTAAGGTCTTATGTACAGTGCGGTATTATTCAGTGTTACGAATGGGTGTTTTTTGTAATTACGATGAACAAGAGACATGTGCCGTCTTTGGATTTCGATTCCCCAGTTAAATAGTCACAGCTAGCTATGACCTGCTTGCCAGTGTAGCCTACATGTTTTCTGGTCACCGGAAAAAACTTGTTTGAACAACAATATTTTTTACATGTATTTTTATAAAACAGAAAACCCGACCCTAAAATTTGCACGGGTGATGATGCGTTTCCCTCCAACGACAGTGATCACATGCGGAGGGAAGCGGCTAATTTTAAAAATCATATTACAGTTATATTCTGGCAAATTGGCGATTTATATGTTGTTAGCCTATTTGATTATTAGCATTTATGACATTATGCATGAAGAATAAACTGTCAAATTAGTTTTTTGAAAGATTGCCAAAACAGGTTTGACCTCCCTACTATCTGTTTATTGTTAGCTTTTCATGACTCATTCTCTTCATACAGACATACTGTTTATTCTAAATACATTTATATTGCAACAATGTGTTGACTAGAATGCCGAGCCATAACTAAAACATAGCATACTCTGACAGTCTAAAACCTCGCAAATATTTCATTAGGACAATGGGCTGGTAACCTTTGTCAGCTCGTGTCTAATAAGCGCCATCTAGCGAACAATGCGAACATTTCCCGTTTGAAGGCTAATGTGTCATATGACCCAGGCCACGCAAAAAGTTATTTCAATGCCAGGAAATGGTCCGGCGCTCCTGGTGTTAATCGACTAATCGGTAAAATAGTCGATAGATTAATCAACAGAAAAATAGTCGTTAGTGGCAGCCCTACTACATGGTGAAACCATAATGTGTAAGAATACCCTTTAATAAAAGCTCTGAGTCTGCGCTTTGACCACGTGTGAATTGTTTGATTACAAACAGAAAAAATAAAATATTATAACATTTAACATAAGCGTATCACTTAAGCATGAATGTGGCCATTAGCCATTTTGCTATGCATGGCAAATTGTGGTCGCTCACTCACTCACGGATGACCTGAGAGGGACGTTTGGTGGGACGCATGCGCAGGTGATGCTTCATTTAGTAGGACGCAGGCGCATCTCGCAAAATCACTACTTCAAACGGCACAAGATTTTTTAAGCACAGCTTTATCGCCTAACGTTACTTTAGCTAACCCTAACACGTTAGCGTTTCGCCTACTTTAGTTAACCTACCTAGCTAGCTATAATGTTAAGTCAAGTTTTACTCAATGACACTTTGTACAGGTGTGCCATGGGTCTGCAGTTTCGTGCTTGTTTAACTATTTAACATACTATTTACATGCGCAACTAACGCACCACCGGTTGGAATTGTGCGACGCATGGTGAGGGTGCATTCGTAAATTCACTCCGGTGGTGTCAGTGGCACCCCGAGTGCTCTCTTGTCGTTTAGAAATTAGTGCTGAACCACACCAACCGCTCCAGCTGAACCCCATAATGGCTGACAGTGTGACAAAATGCGAAGGTTGGGTTATTTGGCAATATAGGTATTTTTATTCAACACGCAGCAACTTACAGTAACATCGGTACATCAATGAATTAACATAAACATTAAATAATATTATATGCGTTAATTTGCGTTACTTTTTTAACGCGTTAATTAATTCATTAATCGAAATTTATGCGTTAATTTGACAGCCCTAATATAAATATATATATATATATATGTATGTATCCACCCATCCATTATTTATACCCGCTTATTCTGAGCAGGGTCGCGGGGGGTGCTGGAGCCTATGCCAGCGCGCATTGGGCGAGAGGCAGGAATACACCTTGCACAGGCCGCCAATCCATCGCAGGGCACATACACCATTCACTCACACACTCATACCTATGGGCAGGGGTTAAATTGGGATTTGGGAGGTGGGTGGACCCTGAGATCCAGTGGGAGGTGGGTGAAAAAGGTACAAACCAATGAATGTCTCAGCTCAAAATAGTTGTATCTTTAATTTTACATAATATATTTCCAGTTTATGGAGTGTCATTAATGCTGAGAATTTTTTTTACCCACGAAAATAATCGGTCATCCTCCACTTATCCTCACTTTCTTCCTTCTTTATCCATCTTTCTTAAACTGGTGAGGCGCAAAACTTTCCTTTAAACTAATCATTGATCTCAAACTGTTTTAATTCATTTTCAGTGATTAACAAGCATGCAAGCATCTGACTAATCAATTGGAAAGGGACACAGCTTCTGCGCATTGTGAGATTAAATAAATGCGATTTTAAAAAATCAGTTTTAATCACTAAGCAGTGGCGGAATCTTCCCCTGATTTTCCTTGAGTATCAATACAATTAATCCACAAAATAGGCTACTCAATACTATCATATATAGCCAGCTCTCCCCAAACAGGCAGTTTTAGCGAATAGCCAAGCCTTATAGCCTACATTTATTTTCATTACAGTACGAAATTGTGCACATTTTTAATCAACATTATTTGCGGATACATGCACTTCTTTCTCCGCACTCGTATTCATGGCAAATATCTGCAATGCGTAGACTGTAAACAAAATTGAAGTGCAGGTTTTGTTTTTGTTGGTTATTCTGAAAGCTAACACGGTAGATGACTGGTGTATCTTGTTTGTTCAGTGTAGACTACTTGGTGATTAAAACAGATTTTTAACAGAAATTGAATTTATGACTTAATCCCCCTAACACGGTATGAAGACGCTGTGTGTGAGGCTACTTGCCATGATTAATCCAGCCCCACCGATTTTCAGCTCACCAGTCGCCGCTGAATAAAACGTTATGTATGTGGGAAATATTAAATCCTAGTTTAGCTGCTGACCAGCAACCTGCTGATTTTACTCAAGCAATCAAAGTTGCCGTTAATAATAGCCGGCTTTCGTGGGGGCTGTTTATTCATCTCTCTTTAAAATGTTGCATAGATGAAATTACATGTTAATGAAATTACCTACCGCGCAAACCACTTCCAAACAATCAAGACAATCAACGATATTTTTCTTCGGATGTTTGATTGGTTGAGCTAGTAACTGGCTTGAGGGAACACATGGACTGGAGCCTATATAATTACAACGGGCTAACAAAGAAAATCCGGAAGAAAATATTCAGCAACCGAATTAATCCGTTTGAATGTTTTGGTAGCCTACGTAATATGCTGTCCCAGCACGAATGCTTAGCATTTTATAAAACGAATACTAAAGCAAGAAAAGAACAGAAGAGCACACGTTATAATTCCGAGACGTTGGCAGGCTATAACCAAAACTAGGCTACTGCGCCGCATAACATACAAGTTTGATTTGAAGTTATTATGAAAATAAATCGGTTTGCGCCTGCATATTTTTAAACATGGCGGGTGAAAATAAACACAAAAAAATGCTGCGAGTACTCGACCAATCAGAAATGTTCAGCGCTGCAAGCTCCACCCAAAAGGTTCCTGTACTTTCGGAAAGTACTACCCCCGAGCAGGTCCCTTTTGGGGGGTAAAATAAAGCCCCCGGAACTAAATTTAGACCCTAGTTCCTGCGGTGGAAACGCACTGAGTTCCTCAAAAGGTTCCTAGTTTCGGGGTAAAGTTCCTGCGGTGGAAACGCGGCTTACGAAAAATGGGCTGGATTGTCATAGTTATTTGTAAAACTGCCGGTCAAAATTATTTATTTATTTACCAAAGGTGGATGGACGCCATCCACCTGCATTCACCCCCAATTTAACTCCTGCCTATGGGCAATGTAGAGTCTCCAATTAGCCTACCTGCATGTTTTTGGACTGTGGGAGGAAATCGGAGTATACCCGGAGGAAACCCACGCGGACATGGGAAGAGGGCACCAGTTACACACACCAACAAACTTTGAGCCACTGTGTTGCAAAATGTTTAATAAATACGTTCTATGTGTCAGCCATTATGTTTCTTCGAATCGATTCGTATCATTGTAGATGGCCATTAGATAAAAATGCCCTGTTTGCAACAGGACTTTGATTTCACTATATATATATATACACACACACACACACACACACAACTGCTCAAAAGTTTGGGGTCACCCAGAAAATTTCATGTTTTCCATGAAAACTCACACTTTTGTTCATCAAATGAGTTGCAAAATGAATAGAAAATATAGTAAAGACATTGACAAGGTTATAAATAATGATTTTTACTTGAAATAATAATTTTGTCCTTCAAACTTTGCTTTCGTCAAAGAATCCTCAATTTGAAGCAATAACAGCCTTGCAGACCTTTGGCATTCTAGCTCTCAATTTGTTGAGGTAATCTGAAGAAATTTCACCCCATGCTTCCTGAATCACCTCCCACAAGTTGGATTGGCTTAATGGGCACTTCTTACATACCATACGGTCAAGCTGCTCCCACAACAGCACAATAGGGTTGAGATCTGGTGACTGCGCTGGCCACTCCATTATAGACAGAATACCAGCTGACTGCTTTTTCCCTAAATAGTTCTTGCATAGTTTGTGCTTTGGGTCATTGTCCTGTTGTAGGAGGAAATTGGCTCCAATCAAGCACCGTCCACAGGGTATGGCATGGCGTTGAAAAATGGAGTGATAGCTTTCCTTATTCAAGATCCCTTTTACCCTGTACAGATCTCCCACTTTACCAGAACCAAAGCACCCCCAGACCATCACATTTCCTCCACCATGCTTGACAGATGGTGTCAAGCACTCCTCCTGCATCTTTTCATTTGTTCTGCACATATCTCACATATGTTCTTCTGTGTGATCCAAACACCTCAAACTTCGATTTGTCTGTCCCGAACACTTCTTTCCAATCTTCCTCTGTCCAATGTCTGTGTTCTTTTGCCCATCTTAATCTTTTCGTTTTATTAGCCAGTCTCAGATATGGCTTTTTCTTTGCTACTCTGCCTAGAAGGCCAGCATCCTGGAGTTGCCTCTTCACTGTTAACGTTGAGACTGGTGTTTTGCGGGTACCATTTAATGAAGCTGCCAGTTGAGGACCTGTGAGGCGTGTTTCTCAAACTAGAGACTCTGATGTATTTGTCCTCTTGCTCAGTTGTGCACCGGGGCCTCCCACTTCTCTTTCTATTCTGGTTAGAGCCAGTTTGCGCTGCTCTGTGAATGGAGTGGTACACACCATTGTATGAGATCTTCAGTTTCTTGGCAATTTCTCGCATGGAATAGCCTTCATTTCTCAGAACAAGAATAAACTGACGAGTTTCAGAAGAAAGTTCTTTCTTCTGGCCATTTTGAGACTATAATCAAACCCACAAATCCTGATGCTCCAGATACTCAACTAGCATAAGGAAAGCCAATTTTATTGCTTCTCTGATCAGCACAACAGTTTTCAGCTGTGCTAACATAATTGCACAAGGGTTTTCTAATGATCAATTAGCCTTTTAACACGATAAACTTGGATTGGCTAACACAATGTACCATTTTAACACAGGAGTGATGGTTGCTGAAAATGGGCCTCTGTACGCCTATGTAGATACTTCCATTAAAAATCAGCCGTTTCCAGCTATAATAGTCATTTACCACATTAACAATGTCTAGACTGTATTTCTGATCAATTTAATGTTATTTTAATTGAAAAAAATTGTACTATTCTTTAAAAAATAAGGACATTACTAAGTGACCCCAAACTTTTGAGCAGTAGTGTATATATATATATATAGCAAAGTGCCAGTGTTAAATGTTGGTACAGTGGTAAAAGTTGATCAGACTGTAAAAGTTCACATGAGGGTAACTGTAATCCACAATCATTTCGCATTTTTACACTCAGGTCCACTGTGTTATTCATTACGAATTATGTGATAAAGTTGGCCCCCTGAAAATCTGTCTGCCCCCAAATCGCAGCCGTCTAGATCCAAAACTGGCTACTATGTAGGCTATGTGTGTTTGCATTTAAAGGAGTACCATGGTGGTTGAACGTGACACTTCCCAGTTGTCTTCAGGCAACAACAAAACAAATGTGCATAATTTTTTTATTCTTCAGTCATTTCAATGTACTTTAAAACGTATTTTTCTAAGCCTAAATTTCCCACTATAAAAATTCACCCGAACCGTCTGGGCGTGGTAATGAGAACTGTCAGTTAGCTATGATTGACAGACCGTGCCCGGTTACCATAGCTACCCCCATGATACGCGCTCTCTTTGGGAGACTGAATTTTCACAAGCTAGCTAGCTTAGTAGTATATCAAGTATCGATAGATAGCTAAGGTAAGAACGTTGACTTATATCCAGTTATAATTTTTGCTATCTAGCTAGCCAAGTTAAGATGAAAGCAGAACTATAACGTCCTCATAAAAGCAAACTAGCAAGCTAACGTTATCGATAGCATTGCCTTATGAAAGCAAACCTCCTAGCTAGCTAACGTTAGCTAGCTAGCTAAATGAATATAACCAGAAATAATCTAAAGGCACTCTAATTTAAGTGAACCTAACATTAGTCAAATATTTGCATTGTCTGAACAGCAGGACGGTGTGTCCTGTCAGATTTCTTTACGGGGCGTGGAAATAGGAGTGGTTACTGTATTCGTGACGTAGAAAAATGACAACTTTCTAAACCGGTTGAAAATAGGATGAATTTAAAACGCATATTTCTCCAAAAATACAGAACGGACATATTTAATACTTTGCTCATTGTGTTTCTTCAATGCCTCTTGTGCAAATAGCACATAAAACCGAGAAAGTGTGAAAATCACCATGGTACTCCTTTAAGTACGTGTGTGCATACCTCTCATAGTCCACACTTTTATACATTAGTGTTATCAGTTTCTCATAACAAACACAATGCAAAAAGATATGCTATCTGAAGAAAAACACATTTTCAACATATAAAAATGCCAAGTTACTCACACATACAAAGCACTATAAGTAATTTAGATTTTCAAAATCTAGGCCTGTCATAAAAAGTACCAAGTTACAACAAACAATATTGTCCATCTTAGCTAACACAAATTAAACATGCTGTACTCCAAAGTAATGCTGCTATCCAATGTTTTCTAAATTATTTTAAGTAACTTGCCCCTGTGTTTTTTTCTTCTTACCATGTAGGCCTACATACATAGAATAATGCATTATCCCCATGACAACATTTTCCTAGCAGCATATAATATTTACATTTACAAACACACATTTATACAAAGAAACATTCAATCATTTACGTGACGGGGATTGGGGGGGCATAAATACATACATATAAAATTTTAAAATATTTAGGCCTGACAAATAAATATTGAATTTTACAAACCTATCCAGACATATGTTTGCCCCAATAATGTACTATAGGCTTGATCTTCAAATTAACTAGAATTGCTTCTACAATGTAAAAGAAAACAATTCTAATTTCTCAACAGATTTTTCAAAACAAAACTATTTTATTCATGAATTTAATGCAAGATGTGCTTCTCCTACACTAAAAGCACTGCATGCAGGCAATTTTTCAAACAAATTCTGTAGTCATTAGAAAAAAATGTGTACAACAGCTGAAATTATTCAGCAAGATTATTCCAACTATAAATGATTGCCATTTGATACTTTTATGAGTCACATATGCTTTGAACAACCACAATTTCTTCAGATGGTAAGATGAAAAAACACAGGGCCAAGCTACTTGAAATAATTTAGGAAGCACTGGGTAGCAGCATTGCTTTCGAATACAGCCTGTTAAATTTGTGCAAGCTTAGAGCTAAGGCAATTTGGTTTATTGTAACTTGGCCTAATTTTATATCAGTACTTATAATGCCATGCCTAGATTTATAATGCTAATGATTTATAGTACTTCGTATGTGTGAGTAACCTGGCATTTTTGTACGTTGAAAACGTGTTTTTCTTCAGATGAACCTTACCATACAACACCACACACAACAACAGTTATCAAGTATTGTAGTTCTGCGTGAAAGGTGTATTCACATGTAAGGAGAAAATCTGGACGCAAATAGCTTTAAACAGAAAATAAAACGAGTGACAGAGTAAATTAGACCGCGAATTGGCATTACCTGTGGGGTCTCCTGTTTGTACCATGAAGCCTTTAATATTCCGGTGAAAAATGCAGCCATTGTAGAACCCACTGGCACACAAGGCGATGAAATTCTGTAAAATTTGATATTTCAGACACTGTACAATGCAACATTATCAGAATAATACCCGATTCTTGAACCTCACCTCACATGTCTTTGGTGTCTTTTCGCAGAAAAGCTCAATTTTTACATCTCCGAGATCTGTGTGCAAAGTCACCGCCTGGAAAAAGGAAACCGTGCAAAACTTACTCGCAGATCAAAACGAGGTAGCCGGTTAGCTGGTTGTCCAGCATGTCCGGCGTGTTTTATTTACACCAGTCATTCAATTCGGGCAACAATGCGGACCAGCATTCTAGTTTTACCTAGCCATGTTAAGCAAAACAGGTAGGCTAAGCAACGTAATTGTGCACTCCAGTCGTTAGAGTGCTAAGATTATATTTCAGGAAATTAAATAGTGATTATACTGGAGCTGTGTAAAAGAAACATAATCCTGATTCCAAAGGTAAATTAAGTATTAACGGCCAGTTGTAGTTCATTTTTACCATTCTCGCCAACACAACTGACAAAAACAGTAACACTGAAAGAAAGTCGTCGTCGTCGTCGTCGTCGTCTTCTTTGGTTTAGTTTACCGGTCTTGTAAAAACAGCAAAATGTTTGTTACCGCCACCCACTTATCTGGAGTGCGAACTACACCCATTTATAACAAAACGCGATGCGACAGAGCAATAGAGTGAACGACGCGAAAAAATAGTAGCCTACCGTTAAATGAGCGACCGTGAGCAACAGTAATGAGAGCAAAACTTTCCACACCGCAATCAAAAATAGATTTGACAGCAAAACTATCGACACTGCAATCAAAAAATGTTTTATTGAAAGTAAAATAAATGTGTGATTAAAAATGTATTAATGCGAATCAAAAACTTTTGTTTGCGAATCCAAAACGTTTGTTTTCAAATGCAAGGCTGCGTCCGAATAGTCAAAAAAATTACGTCCCATGTCTTTTCCTAACCACTTTTCCTTGACCTCGATGGAAAACGTCATGAGGTCAAGGAAAGATGTGAAGGAGAATTCATAAGGATTTAGGAATAGACAACCACAGTGCTAAGAGAATTCGACTGCACTTACACTAAGTTATGTAATTATGCGACGCGGCGTGAGTCTGCCGTGGTGAAACTACAATGTTCCGAAGATGGACTACTAAAAGCGCATCGTATTCTCAATTTAATCTCTAAATTGACTGTAAGCTTAGGGTTGTAACTAGGTAGTTGTTTCGTAGGTGACTTAATGCACTCGTCTTAACTATTGTATGTTTGCATAGACTGCGTTGTTGCTGTTCTTGTTTGTGTTAGTGTTAATCAGTTTAACCTACAAGTTCCAAGTTGAACTATGCGGTTGTTCCTTGCACTTGGAACGGTACTTCTCTCTAGGGTTTTCGACACACTTGTTCCTGATTATGATTATACAGTTTGTTGTACGTCGCTCTGGATAAGAGCGTCTGCCAAATGCCTGTAATGTAATGTAATATTCCGTAGCAACAAGATAAACCCGACATTAGCCCTAAAATATGCCAATACAGCAGTGACAACGCTGCTCACTGAATATCGAAATAAACGAGAGAATTTTTCTTTAAATTATACCATGTCATTCTACAGTCAATATTTGGGACTAAACATTGAACAATCTTACCATTGGTTTTACGCGTAGAGATGTCCCTTTTGCGACTGAGTGGTCATATATTGTCTTGAACAATCCGTTTGTGAAATACAGGCGCGTTAGTGACGCCTGCCCTACAAACACACTACGTAATGACAACGTTACACTTTGGTCGTCATTTGGTAAGTCGCAACCAGAGACTAAAAAATATGGACAAAGCTACTGTGACGTCACCCATTGACTCTCCGTGGGTCTCCGAAAATACGTTTTGAAGCTCAATGGCGGGCGCGGCCATTTTGGAGTTGGAGCCAAAACCACAGAGTTTAAAAGCCGCTCTGTGATTTTTACAATTTGATTGACAGTCCGGTGCGGAAAAGCCCATCAACCTGAACGAGGCTAGCTGACTGTCTGCCGTTATGTTTTAAAATATATTATCAGATGTTTACGGAGTTTAATTTCCATCCGTGACTGTACTGTCATGTAATCACGTTATATGTATGACATTAAAAATACAATTAGGCTATGTTCAGTTATCTTCAATTCACGTTTCTCAGCAAAACGAATATGCTTAACTAGCATATCAGCTTGCCAGTGAGCTAGGTAGGCTATCCGTGGTTAGCTCACGCATTAGCAATATGAACCACAGGGGAAGAACATTGACTACACTGATGGTCAATCAATCGGAGATGTGTAGGCTACTGGTGATTTGACTAGGCTAATTTTCGTATAACTGTCTGGTAGATCTGCTGTTAACCGAGCAAGTTATCGTCGTAGGTTTTCGCCAGTCAGTTAATGAGCCAGTAACTGCTACTACTAGCTACTCCATCGCCGTTTGTGGTGTTCACTTGCTGGGTGACGCTAGCTGACCGATCGTTCGCAAATCACTTTCTACCGAATAAAAATTAACACTGTCAGCGGTTATTAACAAATCTACCAAGTATTTTAATAACTGATCTGCAGGCGTGTAAATATGACAACGCACTTTGTACAGCAAGTTTTCCACCTGGTGCATGAAGACAAAAATAATGTAGCCTACGTTGAATTTCTAATTATTATTAGGCTATCGTTTTTTTCTTGTAAATCATCAAAACCAATGGAGAAAAGCCAATATACGCAAGGAGCCCCCAGAACCGATTCTGAGAACCACTGTCTTAAATGCCTAGCTTGTCGGTCTCTTAAATGCTAAAAACATATTTCTTTCTAAATGCCAAGATGGTTAATTTCGTTAAATTCTGTGTGTGTGATTTCAGCAAATGAACCTTGAGACTCTTAATTCGCTTCGTGAAACTGAAAAAGTGTTTATCCCAAAATCGGGATTATAGTAGCTTTGTCACATGCTTGAAGCATGGCCCAGGTAGACATTTACGGAATGTACACGACTGACAAGCCGCCAAACACGTTTGACAGATTGAATGTTTGCCGGTTAAGGTTAGCTAGCTAGTCAAACGGCTTGGTAGCCGAAGTTGCGAACTGTTTTAGCACAGGCTACTGCTGGTTTACCAAATATAGCAGGCTGATTACGCTTTCTGCCGAGTAATTATTTGGTTAAGTAGGCTAAAGGAAATAGTAAAAATGACTCGGCTACCGAAAAACTTAAGAGGAGGATTATTTTATGGTCGTCTAGTGCAGCTGTAAATAGCACACGCCATAATGAAATCACCACGAAATGGGATGCCTGCATTTTCAGACTTAGCACAGGCGGACCGTAGCCGGAGCCGCAATGGCAAGGCCAAGAAGCGCCACCGCCCACCCCAGTGACCATAGACTGTGGCCCCTACTGTAGCATAGTCCTCCGAAGTAATCCGGAAGTGACGCAAGCTGTACCTCATTGGTCCAGAACAAATATTGGCCCTGTGCCCAAATGATGCAATAAATCATAAAATAGACCCATGGACAGTCATAAGACGAATAAAATACACCTATTATGACTATTTGTTCTTGTGAGAAAAAATTAGTGGCTTTGTATTTTTATTGCATTTGTACCGTAGACTTACATGGAAACCGGATATGAAAACACCTATACTGGAGCCATCCGTAGTGGCGCTAGTGAGCAACCAGGAACTACAACACCAGGAAATGAGCTTCAAAAACGAAGTCTGGTTTTGGCCGCTTGGTCGCAACATTACCAACAGGTGACGTTGTGACAACATTGCTGTATGATGGCAAAATTACCAGACCTCATGGAGACTGTTCTGCAACTTTGCAGTAACGTTATAGAATTACCTAAATACGATGTAATTTAATAACGTAACAATTACGTTATACCACAGTCCTCATCCTTACTTAATTTGAAACGTTACTGGTAGGTTGTCAGAACGTTTGTAAATGACGTATTGGTTTACAGTAAAATATCTATCTGTCTGTCTGCGCGAGAAACCTTGGAAGGAACCAGGCTCAAGGGGGAAACCCATCCTCCTCGGGTCGGCTCAGGGTGCCGACTGGTGACCAGCATGTCAGCCAGTTTATGCAGAAGATATGATATGTGATGTGGCTCAGATGATGGGTGGGGCCGGGTGGCGGTGATGGGGAACAGCAGGTGGCGGCAGATGTGGGCAGGGTGGAGGCAATGACGAAGTAGGGGCTGGACCGCAGAGGTGGGGGAGACCAGACGACTCTCGAAGCACTCTCGAGGGTTGGGGCAAGAGCCCCGCCAGCAGCATGGGGAAGAGGGTGGAAACAGCAGTTAAGGAATTTGCAATATAGCAGACAGTGAGTAAGTGCCAGTGGTATGTATTGGGGGACCCCGCCAGGAGTAGAATATAGCTGCATATCTACTAGGACAGGGATGGAGAGCCCATGCAGTCATGAGGGGTAGACAACCATACCCGCCTATCAAGAACCAGCCCATGTAAAGTCGGGTCACAGCTGATTGACAGGTGACAGTAAGGAAAGGATTGCCACCTATAAAGCTCTATGACTACAGGCTTCTCGCACCCTGTCTCCAGACTACAACTGATTGTAAGCTTGAGCATAGAGGTGCGTTTTTAATCTAGATTTAAATATTGAGACTGTGTCTGACTCCTTTATAAATATTGGAAGCTGGTTCCACAGTAGTGGGGCCCTGTAGGAGAAAGCCCTACCACCTTTTAGGTTCTTGGAAATTCTTGGGACTACCAAGTAGCCTGCGTCTTAAGATCGGAGTGACCTTGTGGGCTTATAAGGTAGGAGCAGGTTCGATATGTACACAGGTGCACGTCCATGCAGAGCTTTAAAAGTCAGGAGCAAAACCTTGAAGTCTATCCTATGCTTAATGGGTAGCCAGTGAAGCGACGCTAGTACTGGTGTAATGTGCTCATACTTCTTAGTTCTGCTCAAGATACGAGCAGCTGCATTCTGCACAAGCTGGAGACTCTTTAACGAGTTATTAGGGCAGCCAGAAAGCAGGGCGTTACAGTAGTCTAACCTAGACGTAACAAACGCATGGATTAATTTTTCAGCATCCTCGACTGACAGGAAATGTCTAATTTTAGCTATGTTGCGCAGCTGAAAGAAGGCAATTCTGGATATGTTTTTTATATGGGTGTCAAAAGATAGATCAGGATCAATGGTGACACCAAGGTCTTTAACGACCATATTAGGTTCAGCCAAACAACCATCACAGTTTAAGGTGAGAGTAGACAATTTCTCCCTTAATATTTTGGGACCTAAAACCAACATTTCAGTCTTGTCTGAATTTAGGAGCAGAAAATTTGAAAGCATCCAAACCTTGATATCTACAATACAGGCCTCTAACCGTGAAAGCGGCAGTGCTTCGCCAGGTTTCATTGAAATATAAATCTGGGTATCGTCCGCACAACAGTGGAACTCTACGCCATGTGCCCGGATAATATTGCCAAGTGGTAGCATATATAGCGAGAAGAGTACTGGTCCTAGTACTGATCCTTGTGGAATACCGTATTTCATTATTGAGGAGCTGGACTCATCTTCTTTTAATCTGACAAACTGTTTCCTGTCACATAGGTATGATCCAAACCATGCGAGTGCCTGTCCATGAAGTCCAACACAGGCCTGGAGTCTGTCCAGAAGAATTCCATGGTCAATTGTATCAAAAGCTGCACTCAGGTCGAGGAGCACAAGAACCGACACAGAGTTACGGTCGGCTGACAGTAGTAAATCATTTGTAACTTTAGGATTATGTATCTGTTCGGATTATGAGGGGTCCAAGCAGCGAAGCTGGTATTAGAATATTCCGACGTTCGGTCGTTTTGAGTCAAATGTAAAAGCCAGGGAAAATTGTCTCCCGCATTACTGATTGAGAGGATGAAAAGTGTAATTTGTCAGAATCTTCGCTAGAAGGCAGTAGCAACTAAGGTTGCCAAGTGAGGTGACTTGCGCTTGTGCACTCAACTCCTTGATACAGCGCAAGCTTTGACTCAGTTCACTTCAGTAGCAATAGGTGTTCCAATTTGGAAATATTTTATTATAGATAGATGCTGTATTGTTATTGAAATATGCTGTTTTTAAATCTATTTAAAGGTGAAAGACCTGTTTTAAAGATGATTTAGTTTACAACTGTTTAATTTTTGAAATATATTTAACATATTTTTCTATTGTTCAGTGTTGTAACAGTATAGGCCTATGCATATTAATATGTTGAAGAGGCTTCAATTTAAAGGTTGTTAATGAACCAGGTTGTTAATAAACCATGAATTCGAAAATGAGGTCAACCCTTGTGGACATTACGTTTCTGATCTATTAAGGTAATTTCAGTATCGTTAGGTACCAAGTATCAAATTAGCATCGTTTAAGTTTCAAGTATCATTTCAGTATTGAGTATCGTAATACTAAACCTGGTATCAGTATCACAGTCAAAATTTTGGTATCGTGACAACACTAGTGTGACGCCTTTTTTAGTTGCGGCGCAGAAACACTGCAGCTGTGCATACACGCCGGACCATCTAAGTGTTACGACATGCCATCTAAGTGTTACGACATAGTAAAGGCCTTTACGGGAAGCGGCCAGGTCATATCCATGTCATCCGACAGCGTCTCTTAGCACAAAATTGGCCATAAGTCATCAGTATTTTATACGATCATCATGATATTCAGTAGATATGTTGGGTGAAGGCATATGATCATGAGGACAATGCCATTTTAAAATCGCTCCATAGGGGGCGTGATGGTGCCAATGCTTGGACCCCTCCCAACGCCGCTTGCGGCTTTAATTATTATTCTTATTTTTCTCCGCTAAAAGTGTCTGAGGCTCAGAAACCATACGTCCTAGAGCAACCAAATTTGGCAGATGGGTTCCTATGGCCCCCCACTACTCAGGCACTAAAAATCACCTATGTTGGCCAAATGGTGGCGCTATAACAAAGGGTTTTGCGCAAAAAGCCATAACTCCCAAACCATAAGTTAGATCAACACAAAACTTCATCGACCTATGCATCTGAACGTGCTCTACAACTTTGCCATTGGCACCACCTATGTCCGCCATATTGTTTGCCCGCCATTTAGACTTTTTAGTTGGAGCGTGGAAGTTTTCTCCGCTAAAATGTCTGAGGCTCAGCAACCATAAGTTGTACACCAACCAAATTTGGTGGGTGGGCTCCTATGGCCCCCCACTACTCAGGCACTACAAATCACCTATGTCGGCCAGATGGTGGCGCTATAACAAAAAGCGTCCTGTTTAAAAGGTCATAACTCCCACACCGTATGTCAGATCAACACAAAACTTCATCGACCGATGCATCTGAATGTGCTCTACAACTTTGCTTTTGGGCCCACCTATGTCCGCCATATGGTTTGCCCGCCATTTGGACTTCTTTATTAGTTGGGGTGCGGAAAAGCTGGAGCTTTTTTTTGGAGGATGAATCATTACTTTTCTTTGGCATGGATCCATTTGAAGACAATATCGGGTGAGTTCATTTAGTCTTTACATCCGTCATATGTCCGGCATATGTCATATTTACGGCAAGCGGCTAGAAGACATCCATGGCGACGCAAGTAATCCGACACAGTAGGGTCCAGTTTTTATCAGTGAGGGGAGTGTCTGAACTTCATAATGGACGATATTATCTATCTGGGCATTCATAAAAATATTCTTTCACCACTGAAAAATCGTCTGCCCTCATAGCAACAAGTAAACCCGACAATAGCCCTAAGATATGCCAATACGGCAGTGAAACCGCTGCTCACTGAGTAACGAAATAAATGAGACAACGTGCATTTGTGATGCCTGAGTTCCAAAATAGCTGTGCGTAATACCACACCTGCTGTGTACGGTGTTGTCGCCCTTTTTATTCAGTAGGCCAGAGTAAAAGCTTTCTAATGATGTATAACATGTCTGATGTTGCTTTTGGAATAGCGTTCTATATGTGAGCGTAACCGAAAATGTTCTTATCTTCGCATTCACTTAGGCATTCACTCTGTTTGGTAGCAGTATAGAGGCTGCAACTAACGAAACGTTGTCAACGATATTGCGTAATTTCTTTGGTAGTACAATTATTATTGAGGACTTCTCGGCATACACTGTTAAAAAAATCTGTAATTTTATGGTACGTATACTAGTATTTTAACTGCATTATTCCCTCATAACCTTTTCACTGACTTTTTCCTTTAAATGCGATGCATTGTGGGTGCCATGGTGAGTTGTAGGCCTACATTGCGATACACGCAGGAGCGGTGAGAACTGCGGTAAGAATCTTGAATCTTTCTATCTTTGACGTAGTTAACCATTTAAAGTTTAATAGTAGGCTATTTGGGCTACGGGTCTGTTTACGATCTAGATTAACATTATATTTACTATTTAATTGACCTAGCCAGCTGGCGGCAGTAATTCAAATTTGGCCAATTGGATAGCTAACATTAAGTATAATAATAAGTTCACGGTTACGTTTTGTAAGGTGAAATAACGATTTTTAGCTGTTGTGTGCTTACACATATTCCGTTTCTTTTCCTGATCTAAGATGCATAAAGTCATTTACTGTGCTAACTAACGTTATCAAAACGGGCAGCAGAACAGGCGCCATTAAATGTGTGCAGGAGGAGTGCCTGTGGACTTAATCTCCAGTTCTACCAAGTAATTCTTATTTTAACGAGATTATTTAACAACGTGCTTGTTCTCATAAACTTTGTCTGCCATTGGCAAAATGTACAGCCGAAAACCTGGAGTCATAGGAAACCTTGTGTCATAGCCATCTCAATTTGGGTTGCTGAAGGCTTAGGCTACTTACCGTACCCTCTTCCACGTAACCGTTGCTACCTCTCACGTTTCTGTCATCTGAAGCTAGTTTGATTTTTGCCAGTAGTAACATTAGCAATGGTGTTCACTTGCAGCATGTGTGGTTTTAAAAGCATCTCGGTAATTTCATTATGTTAAACATTGTAGGCTACATAGGAATATCAATACGGCCAGTTTTGCCTGTGGTTTCCCTACGTGTGGTAAAAGATTTTTATCTTATAATGCTTCTAACTTGCATGTCACTAGGGATCACCACAAAACAAGGATACAGGCACGTTATAACCGCTATATTTCTGTGCCTTTGAAGTGTGCTTTGGATTGTTGCAGCAAACAATGTCAAAATTTTACAGAGCTTGTTTCCCACCTGAATTCTCATATGAATGAGGGTCTTGAAATACCATGTCCCTATGATGGCTGTTCAAAATATTTCAAATTAAGAACATCCTTTTCCTCCCATATTTCTAGATACCACAAAAACTGGGACCTAACCCATTTAAAATCTGTCCACTTACATGTGTGTGACCTGACCCTAATTCCAGATGGGCCTACTGGATTAGACAGTTCATCAGCACAGGAAGAGGTGAGTGTTGTAGAAGGTACGAGCAGTGTAAAGGAGGATGTAAATAATAACTTAAAAGACAAATACACTGAAAACCTAGCACTTTTTTTGGGGGGTGGGGGGGGGGGGGGGCTTGCAAGTGAAGTATTTAGTTCCTGCATTGAGGACCTCAGCCTGGTAACTGCAGATGATCTGGAAGGAATTCTACGATCTATACAATATAGAAGATTGATTCAGGCATTTAGTACAGGTATTTTGAAATCATCTTTGTCCATGTATAGTGAACACTCCTGCTTATAGGTTATGCTTGTCGTACTGTAATGTAATTGAAGACCAGAATGAAAATATGAGACATGCTTATAATATAATTTGTTTTAGCCAAGTGCATAGGTCTCCAGTCCTGTGTGTTTGTGTATAAAGACCATTTAAAAGTAAAAGTAGCGTTTCTGCATCTCTTTAAAATAGGAAGTCACAGCTTGGAAAAGATTGTGCAAAAAGTAAGGAAGACTTCTGTGGAAATCTCTAGATGTTAAATTGTGTAACTTTAAAAAAAAAATTATTTCTTTCGTAGGACCATCAAATAGCGTACAGTTTTCCCCAACAACAGCAGCACAGAGAGCATGTGGAACCGCAGAACCATCAGCCAGCAATGTTGGCCCTACGTCATCACAATCACCAAGAACCACTGGGAATTTTCAAATTCCATGGGACAAATTTCCTCCAGAACTTACAAAAGCCATCTCGGAGAAAACTCGCCCACGTCCAGCATGAAGATGAGAAATGGTTTGTATTGTTTTTAATGAGTTGCTTACCACAGACAAAAACAGACCAGACGAGACATTCTTTGAAAAATTGCCCAAGAAATTGTTCCAAAATACCCAAAGACTTTTTTTTCTGATGTATGTGGGGATGACATTGTTGGCACAGGATATGACTCTTTAATGCTTCAAATGGAGAACAGAGTGGAAAACTGTAACAGGCAGATAACTGTCAAATCAAAGAGGCAAGCAGAGGGTGATGCCATTCCCAAAAAACCCAAGCTGTATGATCGATATGGCTGTGTACAGTGGCAACCAGATCTCCCGGCCAATGAAGATGAGACGAGTCAGAATGACAAGAAGACAGAGCTGCAAAATGCATATGCAGGTAGCCTACTCCCAGAGACGTGTGTCGAGAAGCTAATGGCTGAAACCTTTCACAGCCAACGCATCTCAATTAACAGTGACAGTTACTGAGTTGAAAAATGAGTGGCCCTACTTGTTTGAAGCTACTCATTTCTTTGATCATACTGAAAGACTACTTGGTATCCCTGTTCAAAAAAAGCTGGCAGAGGAACTGTCAACAAAGGGAAAAACAATAGTGAACTTTTTTTTTACAAACAAAACCAATTCAGTTTTCAGGAATGCAGGAAAAACTCAAAGACCCCTTGGAGCTGGTCTCCAGCATCGGCAAATATCTTGGTGACAACACAGATGAACTACTAATCCACAGAGGTGAGTATTTTTATTTTTTTACCTTTAATGTGATAAATATGTTTGCAGTATGTTAGATAGTATATTAATAATGAGAATTAACTTTATTTTCAAGAGAATAATGTGTTTGTCAAAAGCAAATACATACACTTGCTGCCACTTCAGTGTCTGTTTTATTTTGTCTTATTTTATGTTTTGAAGGGCCTCAACCTTACCACACTGACTTTGCCAAGCACTCCATGTGTCATCATCCTTGGTAAGCAAATTGTGATGTGCATTACTTAAGAATAGCACTGATTTGACAAAAAATGTTTTGTCTCAATCTCAAGGTTGTGGGCAGCTAAACTGGAGAGCTCTCGGATTATGTGTGTTTCAGGTGATGAACGGTATCACATGGCTGTTGACCAGACGATTGTGAACGACCATGTCCACAGCCCATTGACTGCATTGAGCTATTTATTTAGTCTGTACTATGTGCTCAATATACGATATCCAAAGGATGCAGCTTTGTCACTGGAGTTTATGCAAAGGTTGGTATCCTACAAGGGCTGTTTCGACAAGAAATATATTACTGGATTTACGCTACCAAGTTTGTGTCTGTTGTCTGATTCTGTGCAACAGAAGTCTCCTGGGGATCAATCCTGGACGAGGGTCCAAAGCAGAGCAGATAGGGAAAAAGGCGCACAAGATTCATCCTAAATTGTTAAAGTTCCTCTCTGAACTAAGTGACTACCAAAATCCATGGAGAATCTAATTGAGGTGAGTTGGAATATATCTAAATTAAGTGAGCAAACCTCATGTCAACAAAAACTCAAAATGTGTCTTATAAGAACGAGGCAACCTCTGAGTTTGTTCATCAAAAACATGATCCTGTCAAAAACAAGGCATGAAATTAGAACAACTTACTTAGCTTACAGTGTATGTGTGTGTTGCAGTTCATGCAGGAGTCTCCAGGTGTGTGTCTCTCACTACTGCAGTGCACCACAGTGGCCAAGGAGAGATGACAAACTCCACGCTGTTCTACTGGAGCCAGTGCCACCATGTGTGTGTGAGGTTAAGCAGTGTGTTTGTGTGTGAGAGGCTCGTAAAATGCAACATGAGCAGAAAACATGCACACGTTGTAAACAATTTACTGTTTCATTACTTTCTCATCGTCAATTCCATATAGGCTAATTGCAAAATGACAAGAATAGAACTAAAACTCGGACTTGCGTGAAAATTTAAATTAGTAGTGGTACAGCCACCGTTTGCTTTCCTTCAAAGTTACTGCTAGCCGAGCAGCGAAGTGTGCCCTCCAGCTGCGAACCATGCGCCATAAATTAGTCCATAGTCTTCCTGGTCTTTTCGTGGAATTGAAGAATGGCAGTAAAATGGAGTAAAATTACGGCAGTCTGAAAAAGCTAAAGGGACGATTACTAGAATTAACCTGTTATTTTACCCTGACAAAAAGTGCGGAATGTGATTTCCAGTTTGCTTTCACTGTATCACCAATGTTAATTACGCAGAACTACCACATACCTCACATAACTGTATCAAACGTTTTGAGTCAATTACAACGGGCTAACAAAGAAAATCCGGAAGAAAATATTCAGCAACCGAATTAATCCGTTTGAATGTTTTGGTAGCCTACGTAATATGCTGTCCCAGCACGAATGCTTAGCATTTTATACAACGAATACTAAAGCAAGAAAAGAACAGAAGAGCACATGTTATAATTCCAAGACGTTGGCAGGCTATAACCAAAACTAGGCTACTGCGCTGCATAACATACAAGTTTGATTTGAAGTTATGATGAAAATAAATTGGTTTGCGACTGCATATTTTCAAACATGGCGGTTGAAAATAAAGACAAAAAAATGCTGCGAGTACTCGACCAATCAGAAATGTTCAGCGCTGCAAGCTCCACCCAAAAGGTTCCTGTACTTTCGGAAAGTACTACCCCCCGAGCAGGAACTTTTTGGGGGGTAAAATAAAGCCCCAGGAACTAAATTTAGACCCTAGTTCCTGCGGTGGAAACGCACTGAGTTCCTCAAAATGTTCCTAGTTCCGGGGTAAAGTTCCTGCGGTGGAAATGCGGCTAAAGTCCCTGCTCGGCGGGTAGTACTTTCCAAAAGTACAGGAAGGTTGGCGGTGAGCCTTAAAGAGCTGAACATTTCTGATTGGTCGAGTAAAAATCTGCAGCTGCAAACCGATTTATTATTTTCATAATAATAACGTGAATTCAGACTTTTGGTTATAGCCTGCCAACTTCTTGGAACAGATGAGAAATTAAGATTGAGCATTATAACATGTATGCTCTTCTGTTTTTTTCTTGATTTAGCATTAAGTCTGTTTTTATAAAATATTAAGCATTTGTGCTCGGACAGCATATTACGTACCAAAACGCTTTAATTCGGTTGCTGAATATTTCCATTCAGATTTTCTTTGTTAGCCCATTATAACTGACTGAAAACGTTTCAGGTATGCGGTAGTTCTGCGTAATTTACATTGGGGATACAGTAAATGCAAACAGGGAAAAATCGCCTTCCGCACTTTTTGTCAGGGTAAAATAACAGGTTAATTCTAGTAATCGTCCCTTTTGCTTTTTCAAACTACCATAATTTTACTCTGCGATTCTTCAATTCCACAAAAAGGCTGGAAGGACTAGACTCTAATTTATGCTGCATGGTTCGCATCTGTATTTAGCTGC
Organism: Anguilla rostrata; assembly: GCF_018555375.3. NCBI lineage: Eukaryota > Metazoa > Chordata > Actinopteri > Anguilliformes > Anguillidae > Anguilla > Anguilla rostrata. Next base: position 22,229,178 of record NC_057942.1, on the reverse strand, counting down.
TCCGCTAGCAAGTATTTAGCTGCTCCGCTAGCAGTAACTTTGAAGGAATCTAGAAGATGAAAGCAAACGGTGGCTGTACCGCTGCAATATTAATTAAAAATGTCACGCAAGTGTCATTGTATTTATTCTTGTCATTTTGCGATTATATGGAAATGATGATGAGTCGAATTACTCAATTCAACAGCAAATTGTTTGACGTGTTCATGTTTTCTGCTATAAATGTTGTTACCAGTTATTTCTGGAATGTGAATGCATTCAGCCGCCTCGGATGTCAAGACGTCAAAGTGAATGTTCGCATAAAAACATAGTGTGTTTGAGGGGATATATAAAACAGTTACAATCTATTGGCCTGTTATATCATGTTTGTTGTTCTTGTCAGGGTAAATCAGTTCAGATACAAGTCTTATCACTTATAACTAGGGTTGGGTACCAAAAACCGGCACCGGATCCTGTATGGTCAGCACCGACCAGACCGAATCACTGCGCAAATTTCGGTGCCTCGTTTCGGTGCCACTTTTAGTCCCTCCACGAAATCGCAATCTTGCTATGCTATAATTCATGCAAATTCAACCAACGAGACAACATTTTAAGAAATTATACTATGCCATTCTATAGTCAATATCTGCGACTAAATATTAAATGCACATTGGTTTTACGCATAGAGATGTCCCTTTTGAGTCTGAGTGGTCATTGTGTTGGACAATCCGTTTGTGAAATATACGAGTATTTGTGATGCCTGCCTACCTTCCAAAATAGGTGTGCATAATGCCACGTGTTCTTTACGGCATTGTCATACAGTCTGGCCGATTGACAATTTGTTTCTTCAGCAGGACAGTATAAGCTTTCTAACGATGTATAACATGTCTAATTTTGCTTTTGGAATAGCGTTTTATAGGTCAGCGTACCCGACAATTTTCTTTTCGCATTCACTTACACATTTACTGTGGTAGCAGTAAATACCCTGCATCTAACGAAACGTTGTCAACGATATTGTGTAATTTCTTGGAAAGTAGGCTACTTATTATTGAGGCGCTCGGGGCATAGCTAAGTCATATGTTTGCTGATACAGCTATCTGACATTGTTTTCTGGAGAAAACCGAACCGGATAGTCATTGATTTACTGTCTCTGTCTCTATCTACTGAACACATTATTGCTATGTAAGTATTACTGCTGAGAATATTTCAGGTATGTATGTTATTTTTGAAATTGAGTGTGTTTAAATAGGTTAGTGGTATTACATAATGTGGATATTTCACACTGTAAGTGTAAGTGTTACTTAGTACTGTAATCGTTTTTGTGAGGCATACAACAGTGATGAGGAGAGTATTGGAACATTGCCAAAACGTGGTGGACGGTTGAAAATGGTTTTCATATCGTTCCATCCCCATACAAGAAAACATACGAGAGTACAGAGTGTAGAAATGCATACAATAGTTAATTATTACTCATTTAGGTACTGTGCAGCATTGTGTGACAATATTTGTGCATTATGTTTAAATCTGATATCAATGTTTCATCTTCAGCCTTCATAAGGGGCTCATGTATATGCTTTACAATGGAGGAAAAAAATTTTTATTCCTTTTTGGAGAGGTTTTGTATTTGTTTATGGACCCCTAGCTATTTTAGACCATTGTACGGACAGAAAGCTTGTAATTATCACTTTAAAATGCACAGTGAGTTCCTTCAGTAAAA